>NC_041749.1:56104011-56212591 GCF_004115215.2 Ornithorhynchus anatinus
TAACCTGTTCCCCTGGCCTAAACTTCTTCCCTACTGTAATCTTCGCCCTAGCCTAACCTTTTCCCCCAGCCAAACATTTTCCCTTAGTATAACCTTTGCCCCCAGCGTAATGTTTTCCCCTGTTCTAACCTTTCCACCAGCCTAACATTTTCCCCAGGCCATACTTTTTCCCTGACCTAACCTTTTCCGCTGGCCTATCCTTTCCCTTGGCCTATCCTTTCCCCTACTGTAACCTTCTCCCTTAGCCTAATGTTTTCCCCTTCTCTAACCTTTCCCTTATCCTAACCTTTCCCCCAGCCTACCCTTTTCCCCGGCCTACCCTCTTCCCTGGCCTACCCCTTTCCCCAGGCCAAACCTTTTCCTCTTGCCTTACCTTTTCCCCCCATTCTAATCTTTTCCCGTGGCCTAACCTTTTCCCCTGGCTAAACCTTCCCCTTCTCCTAAGCTTTTCCCTCTCTTATTGTTTCTCCTAGCCTAACCTTTTACCTTAGCATAACCCTTTCCACTAGCCTACGCTTTTCCCCTGGCCTAGGTTTTTCTTCTATCCCAATCTTTTCCCCAAGTGTTGCCTTTACCCCTTGCCTAACATTTTCCCCTTGCCTAATCATTTTTGCTAGCCTAACCTTTTTTCTGGCTCACAACTTTCCCCTGCCCTATCCTTTACCCATAACCTAACCTTTTCCCCTAGCCTAGCATTTTCTCATAGCCCGACCTTTCCCCTACCCTAACCTCAACTCCTAGCTCAACCTTTTCCTGTGGCCTAATATTTTTCTCTACCCTACCCCTTTCCACTTGCCTAAGCTTTTTTTCCAACCTAAAGTTTATGCCTAACCTATCCTTTTCCCATAGCCTAATCTCTTCCCTGAGCCCAACATTTCCCCCTATCCTAACCTTTTCTCTTAATCTAAACATTTCCCCTATCATAAACTTTTCCCCTAGCTTGTATTTTTCCCCTAGTCTAACCTTCTCCCTGGCCCTAACCTTTTCCCCGAGCTTAACCTTTCCCCTGGCCCTAACCATTTCCACTGACCTAACTTTTTCCCTTAGCCTAAACCGTTTCCTCTAGCCGAACCTTTCTCCTACTGTAATGTTCTCCCATAGCCCAATGTTTTCTCCCTTGCCTAATCTTTCCCCTTAGACTAATTTTTCCCTAGTCTAACCTGTTTCCTAAGAGCCTAAGAGAAGCAGCGTGGCTCAGTGGAAAGAGCACGGGCTTTGGAGTCAGGGCTCATGAGTTCGAATCCCAGCTCTGCCATTTGTCGGCTGTGTGACTGTGGGCAAGTCACTTAACTTCTCTGTGCCTCAGTTCCCTCATCTGTTAAAATGGGGATTAAGACTGTGAGCCCACGTGGGGACAACCTGATTCCCCTATGTCTACCTCAGTTGCTTTAGAACAGTGCTCGGCACATAGTAAGCGCTTAACAAATACCAACATTATAACATTATTATTTCCCCTGGTCTAACCTTTGCCCCTGGTCTAACCTTTTCCCCCTGGCCTAACTTTTCCCTGGCCTAACCTTTCACATAGCCAAAACATTTCCCCTAGCCAAACCTTTTCCCCTACCATAACCTTGTCCCCTATCCTATGTTTTTCCCTTGCCTAACGTTTCCCCTAGCCTAATCGCTCCCCCAGACTAACCATTTCCCATACCCTAACCTATTCCCTAGCCTAACCTTTCCCCTAACCTAATCTTTTCCCCTGTCTTAAGCTTTGCCCCTGGCCTAACCTTTTCACCTCACCTAACCATATCACCTAGGCTAACCTTTTCCCCTAGCCTAACCTTCCCATGTCCTAAACCTTTCCCATGTCCTAAAACTTTCTCCTAGCATAACCTTTCCCATGGCCTAAGCTTTTCCCATGGCCTAAACCTTTTCCCTCGCCTAGGCTTTTCCTCTGGCCTAACCTTATCCCCTGGCCTAAGCTTTTCCCCGGCCTAACCTTTTCACCTAGCCTAACTTTTTCACCGAGGCTAACCTTTCCCCTAGCCTTACCTTTTCCCTTAGCCTAACCTTTTCCCCTAGCCTAACCCTTTCTCCTATCCTAAGGTTTTCCCCTAACCTAAAATTTACACCTAATCTAACCTATCCTCTGCCCTAAACTTTCCCCAAGCCTAAGCTTTTCCCCTGGCTTAAACATTTCCCTCAACATAACCTTTTCCCATAGCCTAACCTTTTCCCGTAACCTAACCTTTTCCCCTAGCCTAATCTTTTCCCCTAGCCTAATGTTTATCCCTAGCCTAACCTTTTCCCCTAGCCTAATGTTTATCCCTAGCCTAACCTTTTCCCAGCCTAGCCTTTTCCTCTGGCCTAACATTTTCCTTTACCCTAACCTTTTCCCCTAGCCCAAACTTTTCCCCTAACTTCTCCTTTATACCTTGCCTAACTTTTTCCCAAAGTCATAACTTTCCACTGGCCTAACCTTTTCCCCGGCCTAACCTTTTCCTCTAGAATAGCCTATTCCCTGACTTAAAATTTTCCCCTAGCCTAACCTTTTCCAATGGCTTATCCTTTTCCCCTGGCCTAACACTTTCCGGTAACCCAAACTTTTCCCGTAGCCTAACCTTTCCTCTCGCCTAACCATTTGGTCTAGCCTAACCTTTTCCCCTTGCCTAATATCTTCTCCTGACCTATGCTTTTCCCCTGGCCTTTCCTTTTCCTTGTTCTAACCTTTTCCCCTAGCTTCACCTTTTCCCCTAGCTTAACCTTTTCCCCTAGCTTAACCTTTTCCCCTAGCCTAACCTTTTACCATAGCCTAACCCTTTCCCCTAGCCTAATCTTTTACCTTGACCTAACCTTTATACTTGGCCTAACCTTTAATCGAAGGCTTACCTTTCCCCCCGCCTAACCTTTCAGCTAGCCTAGCCTTTTCCCCTGTCATAACCTATTCTCCGACTAACCTTTTCCCCTTGCCTAACTTTCTCCCTGGCCTTTCTCCCTGGCCTAACTTTCTCCTTGGCCTAATTTACTCCTTGGCCTAACTTTTTCCTTGGCCCAACCTTTTCCCCTAGCCTAACCTTTTCCCCTAGTGTAACCTTTTGCCATAGCCTAACAATATACCATAGCCTAACCTTTTCCCTGACCTAACATTTTCCCCCAGACCAACCATTTTCCAAGGCCTAACCTTCCCTGGCCTAACCTTTTCCCCTAACCTAATCTTTTCCATGACCTAACCTTTTCTCCACCCTAACCTTTTCCACTAGCCTAACCTTCTCCACTAGCCTAACCTTTTCCGCTAGCCTAACCTTTTCCCCTAGCCTAACCTTTTCCCCTAGCCTAACCTTTTCCCCTAGCCTAACCTTTACACTTAGCCTAGCCTTTTTCCGAAGGCTAAACTCTTACTGAATGGACTGCATTACTACCCTAAATAAAAGGGGGGGTGGCATGTGTGTGTGTTATAATGGGGGGAAGGAGAGTGATGAAGCAGATGCCACTCATGGGAGAACAGGGGCCTGGGCTCTGTGCAGAAAGCTAGTTCTGTCTGATTGGCCTGGGACTGAGAAGACCCACGGCCCTTAATTCTGTAGATGGGTCAAGCCTCTCTGGGACTACAGTCCTGACTGCAGGGTCACTGCACAGTCTCAGTCTCCAGAGAAGGGACCCAGAGAAGTTTGTGATTTCTATTTTCAGGAGGAGCTCAGGGTGTCTCCCCTAATTCTCTCTGAGAAGCAGAGTTGTTCAGATTCCTGCCTGAAATCGAGTTCACAAAAGTGTGGGCTGGGAGGATAGAAGGCAGGTATTGTACAAGAAACTGAATCCAGTGTGCATGCCATTCTGCACCATCTGTCAATCAATTGGATGGATGGAGTGCCTCCTGTGTGCAGAGCACTGTACTAAGTGCTTGGGAGAATACTCGTAGGACAGACACATTCCCTGCCCTTAAAAAGGTTACAGTCTAGAGGAGGAGGCAGACATTAATTTAAATACTTAAATGAATAAATAAGGGCAGATTGTTGCAGTCATCTTAGTGAGGTGGTCTGCCTATACGCCTCACTTCTCCAGATGATGGGTTTAATGTTTGGTGGAGGAGAGGAAAAATGGTCTGCCAAAGAAGCCTATGTGGTCTGCAATCTCCTACTTCTCCTTCTCCAGCTGTGAGACAGCAGAATCTGTGGAAGACTGAAGGGTTTGGCCACAGAAGCCAGAGCGCAGGACAAAAGGCAGGGTGAGGAAACCTGGCCCCGCACTAATCCACATGTGTCTCCTAAGGTCAGGTTCCACGACTCCAGATGTGTCTGTCAGGATTGGTGAAGATGCAGTGACATTGGCTTCCATTAGAACCAAACTATGCTGCCTCTTACCCAGAGGAGAGCTCTGCAGTGAGTCCCATGTTTTGGAGGGAGCAGGAGGTGGGTGGCGGTGAGAAGAGGAGCAGGAGTCTAGCCTGTTGGCTCAGACATAGAAATAATGCTTGCCCTCCAACCCCCTCAAAAAAACTAGTTGTCTGCAATCTTCTATGCCTCCTTCTCCAGCTCTGAGAAAGACTAGAGACAGGCAAGTTAGGAGCAATGAAACATTAAAACACAACACACATGGCCAAAATAAAACCCAAATCAGCTCTTTTCCTCTTGTCTCCCTCCATTCTGTGTCAAATAGCAGAAAAGAGGGCTTAGTTGGGGAAGACCTTTTGGAGGAGCTGTGGAGATATGAGGAGCTTTCATAATATCCCAGCTGGATTATTGTGTCAGCCTTCTCTCTGATCTCCCTTCCTCCTGTCTCTCCCCACTCCAGTCTAATCTTCATTTCGCTGCCCGGATCATCTTCCGGCAGAAATGCTGTGGGCATGTCACTCCCCTCCTTAAGAACCTCCAGTGGTTGCCTATCCACCTCTGCATGAATCAAAAACTCCTCACTCTGGGCTTCAAGGCTCTCCATCCCCTTGCCCCCTCCTACCTCACCTCCCTTCTCTCTTTCCACTGCCCACCCCGCATGCTCCACTCCTCTACCACTCACCTCCTCACCGTACCCCCTTCATGCCTATCCCCTGTCAACCTCTGGCCTATGTCCTACCACTGTCCTGGAATGCCCTCCCTCCTCACCTCCACCAAACGAACTCTCTTCCCCTCTTAAAAACCCTACTAAGCGCTCACCTCCTCCAAGAGGCCTTCCCAGACTGAGTTTCCCCTTTTCCCTCTGCTCACTCTGCTCCCTCTCTGTTCCGCTCCATCCTCTGCTCCCTCCCCTCCTCCCCTTCACCTCCCCTCAGCTAAGCCCCCTTTCCCGCTGCTCCTCCCCCTCTTCCTTTCCCTCCCCTCAGCACTGTGCTCATTTGTATATGTTTTTATTACCCTATTAATTTTGTTAATGTGGTGTATGTCCCTTGATTCTATTTATCATGATTATGTTGTCTTGTTTTTGTCCGTCTGTCTCCCCTGATTAGACTGTAAGCCCGTCATTGGGCAGGGACTGTATCTGTTACCGAATTGTACATCGCAAGCGTTTAGTACAGTGCTCTGCACATAGTAAGCGCTCAATAAATACTATTGAATGAAAATGAATGCCTAAGTGCATGGGTGAGTTGAAAGGGTAAATAAAGTGTGTGTGTGTGTGAAGTTAATGTTTTTGCCTAACCTAACCTTTTCCCTTGGCTTAATGTTTTCCCTTAGACTAACCTTTTCTCCTAGCCTAACCCTTTCCCCTGCATTACCTTTACCTTAGCCTAAATTTTTTACCTAGCCTAACCTTTTTCCTTGGCCTATCCTTTTCTCTGAGCTAACCTTTTCCCATAGCCTGACTTGATCCCTAGCATAACGTTTTTCTCCTAAACTAACCTTTTCCCTTGGCCTATCCTTTTCCCTGAAATAACCTTTTCCCCTAGCCTAACCTTTTCCCTAGGCGTAACATTTCCCCATCCTAAACTTTTCCCCTGGCCTAAGTTCTTTGTCCTGGCCTAAGCTCTTTCTCCCGGGCCTAACCTTTTCCCCTGGCCTGAATTTTCCCAAGCCTAACATTTTACCCTACCCAAACCTTTCCCCCTCACCTAACCTTTTCCCCTACCCGAATCTTTTCCCTGGCCTAACCTTTTCCCCTGGCCTAACCCTTTCCCCTGGCCTAACCTTTTTCCCTGGCTTAACCTTTTCCCCTGGCCTAACCGTTTTCCCTGGCCTAACCGTTTCCCCTGGCCTAACCTTTTCTCCTGGCCTAACCTTTTCTCCTGGCCTATCCTGGCCTAACCATTTCCCCTTGCCTAACCTTTAACCCTAGCCTTAACTTTTTCCCTACTTTCACCTTTTCCCCTGGCCCAATCTTTATCCTAGCTTAACCTTTTCATTCATTCATTCAATAGTATTTATTGAGTGCTTACTATGTGCAGAGCACTGTACTAAGCGCTTGGGATGAACAAGTCAGCAACAGATAGAGACAGTCCCTGCCATTTGACGGGCTTACAGTCTAATCGGGGGAGATGGACAGACAAGAACAATGGCAATAAATAGAGTCAAGGGGAAGAACATCTCGTGAAAACAATGGCAACTAAACAGAATCAAGGCGATGTACAATTCATTAACAAAAATAAATAGGGTAATGGAAATATATACAGTTGAGCAGATGAGTACAGTGCTGTGGGGAGGGGAAGGGAGAGTTGGAGGAGCAGAGGGAAAGGGGGAAAAGAGGCTTTAGCTGCGGAGAGGTGAAGGGGGGGTGGTAGAGGGAGTAGAGGGAGAAGGGAGCTCAGTCTGGGAAGGCCTCTTGGAGGAGGTGAGTTTTAAGTAGGGTTTTGAAGAAGGGAAGAGAATCAGTTTGGTGGAGGTGAGGAGGGAGGGCGTTCCAGGACCACGGGAGGACGGGGCCCAGGGGTCGACGGCGGGATAGGCGAGACCGAGGGACAGTGAGGAGGTGGGTGGCGGAGGAGCGGAGCGTGCGGGGTGGGCGGTAGAAAGAGAGAAGGGAGGAGAGGTAGGAAGGGGCAAGGTGATGTAGAGCCTTGAAGCCTAGAGTGAGGAGTTTTTTTTTGGAGCAGAGGTTGATAGGCAACCACTGGAGTTGTTTAAGAAGGGGAGTGACATGCCCAGATCGTTTCTGCAGGAAGATGAGCCGGGCAGCGGAGTGAAGAATAGACTGGAGCGGGGCGAGAGAGGAGGAAGGGAGGTCAGAGAGAAGGCCGACACAGTAGTCTAGCCGGGATATAACGAGAGCCCGTAGCAGTAAGGTAACCGTTTGGGTGGAGAGGAAAGGGCGGATCTTGGCGATATTGTATAGGTGAAACCGGCAGGTCTTGGTGACGGATACGATGTGTGGGGTGAACGAGAGAGACGAGTCAAGGATGACACCGAGATTGCGGGCCTGAGAGATGGGAAGGACGGTCGTGCCCCTAGCCTAAACTTTCACCTAGCCTAACCTTTTCCCCTTGCGTTATCTTTTCCCCTAGCCTTAACGTTTTCTCTTGGCTTAACCTTTTTCCCTAGCCTAACCTTTTTCCTGGCCTAACCTTGTCTCCTGGCCTAACCTTTTCCACTCCCATTACCTTCTCCCCTAGCCTAACGTTTTCCCTTAGCCTAACCTTTTCCTTGGCCTAACCTTTCCCCTAGCATAAACTTTTCTGGCCTAAGCTTTTCCGTGTCCCAAACTTTTACTCTAGCCTAATCTTTTCACCTGCCCTAACCTTTTCCCTAGCCTAACATTTTCCCCTAGCCTAACTTTATCTCCTAGCCTAACCTTCTCTCTGGCCTAAATTTCTCCCTAGCCTAACCTTTTCCCCTTGCCTAACCCTTTCCTCTGGACTAACCTTTTTTCTTGGCCTAACCTTTTCAGCTAGCCTTACCTTTTTACCTAGCGTAACCCTTTCCCCTAGCCTTACCTTTTCCCTTAGCCTAACCTTTTCCTCTAGCCAAAGATTTTCCCCTAACCTAACCTTTACACCGAGCCCAACCTATCCCCTGCCCTAACCTTTCCCCTAGCCTAACTTTTTTCCCTAGCCTATCCTTTTCCCCAAACATACACTTTTTCTCCAGCTTAAATTTATCCCATGGCCTAATCTTTGCCCCTAGCTTAAGCTTTTCCCCAACCTAGCCTTTTGTCCTACCCTAACCTTTTTCCTTAAGCCTTAACTGTTCCCCTAACCAAACCTTTATACCTAGCCTAAGCTTTTCCCAAAGCCTAAACTTTCCTCTGGCCTAATCTTTGCCGCTAGCATAACCTATTCCTCGATTTAAACCTTTCCCATGGCCTAACCTTTTTTCCTGCCCTATCTTTTTCCTAATTTTTCCCCAGACATAAACTTTACACCCTGCCTGATCTGGTCCCGTAGCCTAACCTTTCCCCTCGCCTAACTTTTTGCCCTAGGCTAAAATTTTCCCTGATGTAATATTTTCCCCTGTCCTAACCTTTTCTGCTGGCCTAATCTTTTCTTCAGCCTAACCTTTTCCCCTAGCTTAAGCTTTTCTCCGAACCTAACCTTCACACCTGGCCTAACCTGCTTTTCCCCTGGCCTAACCTTCCCCCCGGCCTAAGCCTTTCCCCTAGCATAGCCTAAACCCTGACTTAAACTTTTTCCATGACCTAACCTTTTCCCCTGGCCTATCCCTTTCCCTAGTCTAACATATCCCCTAACCTAAACTTTACATCTTGCCTAACCTCTGCCTTCCTGGCCTGGCCCCGAGACCTTCGCCTTCCAGGTTTGGCCCACCTGCCTTGGCCTTGCAGGTTGTACACCTTTGCCTTCCAGACCCAGGCCCCGAGCCCTTTTTCTTCCAGGTTTGGCCCCCACACTTTTGACTTCCCGGCCTGGCCCCAAAGCCTTCGTGTTCCATGTTTGGCACCCCCAGCCTTTGCCTTCCAGGTTGGATGCCCCCCTCATTTTCCTTCCAGGCCTGTCCCCGAACCCTTCTCATTCCAAGTTGGGCACCCCACCTTTGCCTTCCAGATCTGGACCTGAGCACTTCTCGATCCAGGTTGGGACTCCCTGCCTTTGATTTCCAGGCCTGGCCCTGAACCCTTCTTGTTCCAGGTTATTCCCCCCCGCCTATGGCTTCCAGGCCTGGCACAGAACCCTTCTCATTCCAGGTTGGGGACCCCTGCCTTTGCCTTCCCGGCCTGGTCCCAAACCTTTGCCTTGCAGGTTGGGCCACCAAGCCTTTGCTTTCCAGGTTGGGTCCCCCTGCCTTGGCCTTCCAGGCCTGGCCTTGAACACTTCTCGATTCAGGTTGGAACCCTGTGCTTTGCCTTCCTGGCCTGGCCCCAAACACTTCTCGTTCCAGGTTGCCCCCCCACCCCCACCATTGCCTTCCGGACTGGCCCCGAAGCCTACATGATCCAGGTATGGCTCCCCTGCCTTTGCCTCCCCGGCCTGGCCCCGAAGCTTTTGTGTTGCAAGTGTGTCTCTTCCCCCTCCCTCGCCCCCTGCACCCCACCACCTGTGCCTTCCCAGCCTGGACCTGAAGCCTTCTTCTTCCAGGGTTGGCACCACCGCCTTTGTCTTCCAGGACTGGCCCCGAAGGCTTCTCGTTCTGGGTTTGGCCCCCGCCTTTGCCTTCCAGGTTGGACTCCCCCTCCTTTGCCTTCCAGGGCTGGCCCCGAACTCTTCTCGTTTGAAATTGGGCCCCCTTGACTTTGCTTTCCCGGCCTGGGCCCGAATGCTTCTTGTTCAAGGGTGGTCTCCTCAGCCTTTGCCTTGCAGGTTGGGCCACCCCACCTTTGCTTTCCAGGTTGGGCCCTCAACCTTGGCCTTCCAGGCCTTTGCCGGAACCTTCTCATTCCAGGTTGGACCCCCCAGTCTTTGCATTCCAGGTTTGACCCCGAACCCTTCTCGTTCCAGGTTGGGCCCGCCTGCCTTTGCCTTCCAGGTTGCACTCCCCTGCCCTTTCCTTCCAGGCCTGACCCCGAACCCTTCTCATTCCAGTTTGGGTACCCTAGAGATTGCCTTGCAGGATTGGCCCTGAACACTTCTCATTCAGGTTTGGGCCCCATAGCCTTTGCCTTGCAGGTTTGTCCCTGAACGCTTTTGGTTCCAGTTTGGGCCCCCTAGAGTTTGCCTTGCAGGTTTGGCACTGACCCTTTTTCGTTCAGGTTTGGGCCCCACAGCCTTTGCATTTCAGGTTTGGCCCGAACCCTTTTCATTCCTGTTTGGAGCCCTCAGGCTTTGCTTGCAGGTTCTGTGCTGAACCTTTCTCATTCCTGTGGGGGCCAGAAAGCATTTGCATTTCAGCTTTGGCCTAGAACCCTATTGGTTCCACTTTGGGCACCGCAGCCTTTGCCTTGCAGGTTTGGCCCTGAACCCTTTTCGTTCAGGTTTGGGCCCCACAGCTTTTGCCTTGCAGGTTTGGCTCCCAGCCCTTTTTATTCCTGTTTAGCTCACCTATAGTTTGCCTTCCAGGTTTGGCCTCGAACCCTTTTCATGCAGGTTTGTGGAATGGATTGACAACCCAGGCTAACCTCTTGATTTTCCAAGGTCAGGTTCACGCCATTTTTGAATACTCTATTTTGGGCTTTATTTTCTTTGGATTTCCATGGTCTCTGGACCCTCCTAGAGAATACTTTCATCCTCTATTGGCCTGGTTTATTCAGAGCTAAATCTTCAACCACTCTGACCCTAAGTAGTAAGATTTCCCTACTTGGCTCTTAAGTGTATCTTAGATGCTTTTATCTTTAGGGATGTGGAAGATGACAGAATGAGCATGAGATGGGTGGGCAAGTTCAGTGAATAACGGCTTAAACACTGCCATTTAGTCTGCTAATAAGAATCATAATGGAGTCATTTGTAATGAGTGCTATTTGTTTTGGGCTGACTAAGCGCCAAGTATGGTTCTAAGCGCTGGGATCAATAAAAGGTAATGAGGTTGGATAGAGAGTGTTACCCACATCCAGCGCACAGTCTTAATCGCCGTTTTACGGATGGGGAGACGGAGGCACAGAGAAGGGAAGTGACTTGCCCAAGGTCCCACAGCAGACACGTGGCATCTCGGTCCATCCTCGGCACCCTGAAATCAGAAATCTGTACGACGGTAATACCCGGGGCCCTCTGCAGCGTGTCCCAAGCTGAAGGCATTCTGGGAGGGGAGACCGGAGTGCCCCACGGCAGACCTCCCTTGGAGCCTCAAGGGAGTCCCAGGCCCTCAGACGAGGAGGCCGGTAGGACGGCCATTGTCCTGACCCCCGATCGAATCCGATGCTCGGTCAACCCGGTCGATACAGTACGGGTCGGTATTAAGGGCCTTCCCGTCTGCCATTTTTCTTTTCCACGTCCAGCCTCCCTTTACTCCAACCGTCGAATTCCACATCTCAGAAGCGGCGTCCTTGCGACCGGAGAGGGGAACGTCACTGAAGAAATGCCTGAGATTCGGGCGGACTTTAGAGAAGCAGCACTGTCTTGCCTCAAGAACCCGGGCCAGGAAGTCAAAGGGCCCGAGTTCCAATCCCAGCTAACGACTAACAAATCCATTCTTCTTATCTGTTGGTCCAAGATGTGCAAGGGACCTCTGTGGCCACCCAAGCGGCCAGACTTCAAGGTGACTTCCCTTTCCTTACTCTCTTCCTCCCCAATTCCCCACCCATTTCCTCCACTCTATTTTGATTCCTGGGAGGAAGAGCCCCCCAGATTTGGCCTCCAAGACCTACTTACACCAATGGTTGTGGAAAATAATGGACTGAAATGACAATCATTGAGCTGAGGCACTGCCATTAGGTGGAAACGTAGCCTTGGCAAAAGTGATGCCATTTTGAGGAACGCGGAGGAGACCTTTCAAGATACTGATGTGAAAAGTACCTTCTGGTGAAGAAAATCCTTTGTAGCAGATGAATTTTACTGCAGGATGGAGACTGTGGACACTGTGTCGACAAGCCCGGGCACCAAGGATAACGTTATCTTGGAATCAAGTTGCCTATGCACGTGTTTGTCATGCAAATATGGGGTGGTTGATTATTTGGATATCAATGTGAATGAAAAAGTGCCTTTGGGATCTTACACTAATCATCTCCCCAGGTGTGGTGTTTGATCTGCAAAATAAATTTTGGAGACCCTCCAAATCATGTGTGTGTCTCAGTGACCATGCAGAGCAACGGAAGGGCATAATTTTATATGCAACACGGCCCTTGCCCGGAAACAGAAAAGGACAGAAGCAGGGAGGAGAGAAGCAGCTCAGCCTAGTGGAAAGGGCCGGTGCCTGGGAATTAGAGGACCTGGGTGGCTTTGGACTCAGAGGCCATGGGTTCGAATCCCGGCTCTGCTACTTGTCAGCTGTGTGACTGTGGGCAAGTCACTTAACTTCTCTGTGCCTCAGTTACCTCATCTGTAAAATGGGGATTAAGACTGTGAGCCCCACGCGGGACAACCTGATTCCCCTGTGTTTACCCCAGCGCTTAGAACAGTGCTCTGCACATAGTAAGCCCTTAACAAATACCAACGTTATTATTATTATTATTATTCTGACCGAGGCTCCACTCTCTGTGTGCTGGGCGATGCTGGGCAAGTAGCTTCACTTTTCTGGGCCTCAGTCACCTCAACTGTAAAATGGGGGTGGGGGGATCAAGAGTGTGAGCCCATGAGGGACAGGGACCGTGTCTAACCCGACTACCTGGTATCCGCAGCGGTGCTTGGCACATAGAAAGCTCTTAACAAATAGCATGAAAAAGGAAACCAAAAACAAAAAGGAGAGAGGCAGAGTGGAGGGGAGAGTGGGGCCTCCTTGATTTACTCATTCATTCTTAGGCATTATATATCCTCCTAAGTCCAAAGCACTGGACTAAGCACTGGGAAAGCACTGGAGGAGAATGAGACCTGATATATAAGGATGAGGTGAATGGTCTGCAGGTGCCTATAATAAATGATGTCTTTCCAGATCTTTTTAATGACAGGCAGCTGCAAATGTCTTTCTCCTTAATAGCCTTCTGCTTCAATCCCTGATCCTAAACCCCCACCCCCAGAAATTGAGTCTCTTCACTAGGTGCCCTTGAATGGAATGAATGCCACTGCCCCTTTAAAGCTCCAGAGGCTGCTGGCACGCTCCTTCCCCCTTTAGGGTCCCTGGGCGTTATTTTCCGTCGGCTAGGGAGAAGAGGCAGGCTAAACTCCTCTGTGGGTTGGGTGAGCAGAGGCTGTGATGGCCCCTTGGTAGGCTTATTCTTTGTTCAGCCCTGATAGCTGAGGGTTACTGCATTGGGGTTGCTGATGGATGTGATTATGAATTTTACTTTGGATGGCCCAGGAATCACTTGGGTTGATGCTTTTCGGGGGCAATTTAAGGCTGGGCTATTGGATGTGGACTCCAGTGGGGGATGGGGTGGCTGGTTGTGGGGAAGTGATGACATCTAGGTGATTAAGAAATGATTTGGCTGCTTAGGGGTTGGGATAGGAGGTGACTTTATTCTTTATGGGGAGGGAGGGATAGAGGAATGGGCGAGTCTAAAGGGTTTGAGGGGTAGGAAGGGGACAGTAATTACTCCATAAATAGGATTGATTTGTTGTGTATATTGATATCAGTGATTTGAGTCGATAATCTAGGGTTGGCATAATGGATATGTACAGTACCAATTAATTCAGGAGGGAGTGGAGAAAGCTGGAGTTGGGGTCGGCGGGGTGTGTGTGTGTGTGTGTGTGTGTGTGTGTAGAGGGAAGGGACAGATGGCCAATGATCCCTACTGAAAGCTCACCTCCTCCAGGAGGCCTTCCCGGACTGAGCCCTCTCTTTCCATCTGCCCCTCCTCCCCCCCATTGCCCCCGACTCCCTGCCTCTGCTCTACCTCCTTCCCCTCCCCACAGCACTTGTGTCTATTTGTAAATATTATTGATGACTCTATTTATTTTATTCATGATGTGTCTAGATCTAGGATTCTATTGATTTCTTTTGATGCTCTTGTTACCTGTCTACTTGTTTTGTTTTGTTGTCTGTCTCCCCCATGTAGACTGTGAGCCCGTTGTGGGGCAGGGATTGTCTCTATTTGGTGCCGAATTGTACATTCCAAGTGCTTAGTACAGTGCTCTGCACATAGTAAGTGTTCAGTAAATACAATTGAATGAATGAATGAATAAGTACGATTGAATATATGAATGATGTGGGAATTATGGAGAGAGCTGAGTGTGGTATGGCGAATGTGTTTTGATATTACTGACTTGTCCATACTGCTGATGTGATGATGGTATGTGTTAAGCATTTACTTTGTGTTAAGCACTTTTCCAAGTGCTGGCATAGGTGCAAAATTTTCATATTATACCCTGATGTGTGGTGTAAACAGGGTCTCTGGCCCAGCCTCTGATGTGACTACAATACTCATGCCCTAGAGAGGCAGGGTTTGCCACAGCCTGTACAGGTTTGGGTTTTTGCTAACTGGGAGTTGAGTCTAGGATCTATCAAGAGAAATATCCAAGCCAACAATATATTTCTGGATTGGAGTAAGTTGAGGGGTTGGGATGCTTTGAAATGTGTTTTTAGGGGGAAGATGGGTGCTTTAGGTGTAGAGGTGAGGGTTTTGGTGGGGGGAGAAAGGGATGGGGCAGAAACCATGGGATGCATGGGCGTGCAGGCTCACTGTCTTTTTGTGTGTGTTTGTGTGTGTGTGTGTGTGTCTATGTGTCTCTGTCATTGTGCCCTCCTCCTTATTCTTTTGCCAGCCACCAGGTAGCTAGTATTTCCCACTCAACTATAAAGTCACCAAGTGCAATGACTTTCACAACCTCGACTCGGGACCCTACACCTGGAATGCGCTAGAAAATGAGGGTAAGCTTCAGTAAGGTTAACGGCCGCCCCATCATCTTCAAGGGGATGCAAGTCCAGCCCCCATCTACTGGCAACCTCCACCCTTCCCTCCAACTCGACATCCACCATCGTCACGGGATTCCGCGTGTGTGACAGTCCCGGAAGCGACGGTAGCCGGTGCATCAGACCTTGAGCCCCCCGAGGTGGGAACCCAGCTCTGCCGACAGGGGTGGGGGAGCGGTACTGTCATGTGCCCCTCGAGGGTTCTTAAACTGAAAGCCCTTCAAGAGCAGGATTGTGCCCACTTCAGCTGGCTGGGCTACCCAATTCCTGTACCCCAAGGTAAAATTCACTTCCCCATTCCCTCAAATTCACTCCCCCATCCCTATTGGATTCTGTTACAGCCCCGCAAAAGCCCAGCAATGAGTTGGGTTTAATAGTCACAGCCATATGGAGCAGCCCGTAAGCTTGTTGTGGGCAGGGAATTTGTCTTATGTTGTATTTTCTCATGCCCTTAATAGAGTGGTCTATGCCCAGTAAATGCAAAGGACTAATCCAGAGCACCACCAACAGAAGCACGGTTGTAGTAGTGGAAGCTAGGTCACCAGCAGGATTCATTGAGTATTTAGTAGATATCAGCAGTGTACTGAGAACCTGGAGACTGAGTTACAAAGCATAAATCTCTCAGAGTTGGAAGTTAGTGTGCAGCATATTGCCAGATGACTTCTCCCCCCACTCATCGTGGCTCCTACTTAAGGAGGCGGAATCTTCTTCTTCCCCTCTAGACTGTAAGTTCAGCGTGGGCAAGAGAATCTGTTGATTGATTGTTATATTGTGCTCTGCCCCCAATATGCAGTGGATAAATATGGTTGACGGACTGAAATGGGCATCTTTCTCAATTGAGGCCGCTTATCCCCATCCTGCTCTTAATTCAGTGCTCTGTCAAATTAGCTTTCAATAAATACTATTGCTGTCTTGCTGCAATACTGCCATCCTTCACTGTACGTACTGATGTATAGGTGTTTTTTAATCGACTTGGACTGCCAATTGGAGCTTACCTTGGGTTTAGTATGCACAACTGCATATACTGACCTTGTATGTGGCAGTCTACCTGTGTATAACTCCATTTTAATGTCTGTCATGTAGACTGGAAGCTTCTTGAGAACAGGAGCCACATAGGCTAGGTAGCGTTGAACTCTTTAAACCATTCATACTGTCTTGTTCCAAAGTCGATATTTTTCCCCTTCTCAATGGTGAGCTCACTGGGGTCAGGGCACGTGTCTGATATATTTTTCTATTGTATTCTCCCAAGGACTCACTACAATGCTCTCTACACAGTAAGAGTGCAAATAGGCTTGACTGACTGCCTTAGATTGTAAGCTCCTAAGGGGCAAGGGCTGTATTGACTCCACCCAAATTGCCAAAGAGGTTGCTTACTGGGGTATGTTCTCCCTCACGTCAGGCCAAACTTGGGATCAGATTGCCCAGTCATGCTCAATTTTGGGGGGTGTTGGGGGTGGGGAAGGCAAGGGTGGTGGACCAGAGTGGCCCTGGTAAGTGTTCAGGAACTTGGTTGTGTGAAGAGAAAAGGCAGAAGCACAGCTTTTTTCTGGTCCCTGGAGAAGTGTCCCGGACAATCCTGCTCGGAGGTAAGATGCTGGGGAATTGGGTGGGTGGATCTGTTGGGGAGGGGGTCTGGTTTGGAGCATTCCTTGGGTAAGCTAACACTTACCCAACACTTAACACTTCAGTTGGGATTTTTCTCCTGCCTTGGGGTGACCAAGACAGCCAGGGCCTCCCTGGCAGGGTGTCTGAGTGGCAGCCGCTCTGTCCTGTCTCTGCCTAGCTCTGTCTCGATAGGGGGTCTCTCTCACCCTTTCTCTCTCTTTCTTTCTCCCTGGCTGCAGTCCAGCTGAGGGGTGGGGCTAGAGGCAAGGCTGGGCACCCATGACAGCACCCCTGACCTGAGCAGGGGGTCAGAGCGAGATTGCCCCGAGACCTAATCAAGTGTATCCTTAGGTCCAGGCAAGTAGCTTGAGTCCTGGATGCAACATGGGAAACCCACTCCCCTCATCCATTATGCCTCCTTGAGAACATCTTGGTGCAGACAGGACAGTGAGGGTCGTGCCCTAAGCCTGGGGATGTTTGGGCTCCTTTTTGGGTAAGTGGGAGGAATCGATGGTATTTCTTGAGCACTCTAATAAGTGCTTGAGAGA
Organism: Ornithorhynchus anatinus; assembly: GCF_004115215.2. Classification (NCBI taxonomy): domain Eukaryota; kingdom Metazoa; phylum Chordata; class Mammalia; order Monotremata; family Ornithorhynchidae; genus Ornithorhynchus; species Ornithorhynchus anatinus. The sequence continues at coordinate 56,120,849 of NC_041749.1, forward strand.
GTAGAGTGAAGGGCTCCTTTTCCCCCGCCACACACACACACAATCTACTGCCTCCTTATAGTCCCAAACTCAGAACGATGACCGAGTCTGCTCCTGGCCCCGTAGTAACCGGCGATGAGGTTCCTCCCCAAAGTCCCATGTCCCGATCCCTGGCTGGGCTCTGGGCTCCCCCATCAGAGACCCATCTGAGCATCCCCTGCCACCTGCGATTGTCTGGCACTCTCCCCACAAGGTGGGCTGGGGTGTACATCATCCACCAAGCAACGGTCCTATCCATCCCCAGGAAGCCCACAGCGCTGAAACAGATCATCAGCCGGCATAGACAGTGGAGGTTTAACCTGCCACTTGTGGGACACCATGGGCACTGAGCCAATCCACCCCCACCCCCCCACAGGTGAGCCGTTTGGGCCGGACTGCTCTCCCCTGGCCACCCCCTAGCCCAGAACTGTATCCCCTCCCTCCAAATGATGCCATTTCCTATGGGGGTCAAGGATCAAATATAGCCTTGTGAGTGCCATACCAGTCCTATTTCATCTCCAAGAGGTGATGGGGTGTGTGTGTGTGTGTGTGTGTGTGTGTCTTGTGAGAGCAGGGATGAGAAGCAGCAGGTGGAGGGGCCACCCCTCTTTGGAAAGGGAGATGGGTTCTGGAAACAGGAGTCTGGAGCTCTGGACAGGTACTTGATCACTGATCTGACAGTGGGGAGAGTAACGGCTGGGGCCCTTAATTCTATAGTGGCTTTGCCACTTGTCAGTTGTGTGACCTTGGGCAAGTAACTTCACTTCTATGTGCCTCAGTTACCTCATCTGCAAAATGGGGATTAAAAAAGTGTGAACCCCACGTGAGACAACCGGTTGACCTTGTATCTACCCCAGAGCTTAGAACAGTGCTGGGCACATAGTAAGCGCTTAACAAATACCAACATTATCATTATTATTATAGTCAATCTGAACTTCCCCGCTCCTGGTCTTTAGAGTTTCCTGTCCATCTCTGGCTTCAAGAGTACAGACCCTTTCCTGTCTTATGGCAGGGAAGGGGGTGGGGGTGCCCTGTGGGAGCGGGGATGAGGGGCAGGAGGAGTAAGGAGTGTAAAACCTTCTCACTCTGGGCTTCAAGGTTCTCCATCACCTTACCCCCTCCGACCTCTCCTCCCTTCTCTCTTTCTACTGCCCACCCCGCACACTCTGCTCCTCTGTTGCTCACCTCCTCACCGTCCCTCGTTCACACCTATCCCACTGTCGACCTCTGGCCCACGTCCTACCGCTATCTTGGAATGCCCTCCCTCCTCACCTCTGCCAACCTAACTCTTCCCCTCTTCAAAGCCCTTCTGAGAGCTCACCTCCTCCAAGAGGCCTTCCCAGACTGAGCTTCCCCTTTTCCCTCTGCTCCCTCCCCCTTCTCCCCTTCACCTCCCCTCAGCTAAGCCCCCTTTCCACCCTTTCCCTCTGCTCCTCCCCCTCTCCCTTCCCCTCTCCTCAGCACTGTGCTCATTTGATGTATTTTAATACCCTATTTATTTTAGTAATGAGGTGTACATCCCCTTGATTCTATTTGTCGTGATTAAGTTGTCTTGTTTTTGTCCGTCTATCTCCCCTGATTAGACTGTAAGCCCCTCGATGGGCAGGGATTGTCTCTATCTGTTACCGATATGTACATACCGATATGTACATTAGTACAGTGCTCTGCACGTAGTAAGCACTCAAAAAATACTATTGAATGGATGTGTCCATCTGTGTGTATGTGTGTTTGACTACCGTGTGTCCTCCAACCCTCTTGGAGGAGCAGAATAAGAGGTGGAGAGGACAAGTAGCAAATCCTAGAGTGGGAAGATGCCAAGTGTTCTTCCCCCAGCCCCCCACCTTACCCCAGGAAATGGTATAGTCTGGCCCCCTCTTCTCCTCCTCCCTTCTCTGTCCCCTTGCCTGACTAGACTCTGTAATGCCAAAGGGATCTGTGTGGAATAAAACATCTATGTTCCTCATCAGTCCTGAGCCTCTTTGAGCCCACTGATCGCTGGTAGAATTAGAATTTGAGGGCGAACCAGTTGTGCACTCAAAGCAGTAGGAATGCAACCGGCTTCTAACTTGTAGATTGACAAGCTAGGCACCCCCCACACCCCCAGATCTCATTCCTCCTCTCTCAACAAGGCAGAGTAACGGGGCTCGAGTCTTGAGAGTTCCAACAGAGGGAGTAGTCACACCTTCTTTTTCTCCTTCCTTCTCCCACTACCCAGCCTGAGGGTCTCCAGGGAAATGGCCCAGAATAGTGTGGCTCCCATCAGCTGGAGACCTTCAGATTTCTCCCTGCCCCTATCAAATATGCTAAGGTAGGAGGCAGGAACCTCTAGGCCCAAGAGGGTCAGCCGGGGTCTCGCTGGGCTTTGGGGTCCCTGGATGTGGTGGGAGGGAGGGGAGCTGGAGACTGACTTGTACGTCTGGGGCATTTGCAGATGCCAGCTGGCTTTTGTAGAACAAAGAGGGTCGGGGGCAGAGACAAGTCCAGTGCTCGATATCCTGGCATGAAATTCTGGGTTCCCACGGAAGCCAGGGGATGTAGATGTGCACGACCTATAGACACACACCGGAAAGTGGGGGGGTGGGGGTATGCCATTGCCTTCCTCAAAAATCTTCTTGTCCATCCCCCTACCCCCGAGACTGCCTGGGTCCCAGCCCAAGTCAAATTCACCCAGATTTAGATGGTTGAGATGCATCTTGGATAATAATAATAATAATTGTGGTATTTGTTAAGCACTTACTGTGTGCCAGGCACTGTTCTAAGCACTGGGGTAGATACAAGATAATCGGGTTGGACACAGTTTCTGTCCCACGGAGGGCTCACAGTCTTAATCCTCATTTTACAGGAGAGGGAACTGAGGCCCAGAAAAGTGAAGTGACTTGCCCCACCTCACACAGCAGACAAGTGGCAGAGCTGAAATTAGAACCCAGATCCTTCTGACTCCCCGGACTCTGCTCTATCCACTAGGCCATACTGCTTCTCAAGATTTCTCAAGTCCCACTGGGTTGGAGCCGCCACCTGCCCAGAAGCCGGGGGCTAAACATAATGACCTCGTGAAGAGCCTGTGGTTTTGGCTCGCGTGGGTTGCTGTGTCTCTGGGGTCCCAAGCCCTCACCCCAACACCTCAGAAAGCAGAATTCACAGCCCTCGGTCGCCTCTGCATCTTCCCCATCCTGGGACAGATCTTGGCCCCCTACTTTGGGACACCCAACCATGGCTTAGTGAATGGAGCCTGGGCCTGGAAGTCAGAAGGACCTGGATTCTAATCTTGGTTCTGACACATGTCTGCTGTGAGACCTTGGGCACTTCTCTGGACCTCATTTACCTCATCTATAAAATGGGTATTAAGAGAGTGAGCCCAATATGACAAAGAGATTGGGTCCAACTTGATTACCTCGTATCTACTCCAGTGCTTAGAACAGTGCTTGAGACATAGTAATCACTTAACAAGTACCATAATTATTGTTTTTATTATTAACCAAACGCCTTTTCTCCCTCCCACTTAGCACTGGGGTAGGTAGGAGCAGATGAGACAAAGTCCCTGTCTCCATACCACTTGGGGTTCACAGCCTAAGTATAGTGCTCAACACATATAAAATGCTGAAATTATACCACAACAATGATCATTTTAGTTGTCACGATTCTACTAGGCATCATCGGAAGCAAGAAGGCACTGGGGAAGTATATCACCACCATGATTTTCCTGTACTTTGCCTGCCTGTTGCCACCATCGACTTTGGCTCCCTCAACAATGAGAACACGCACGGTGGCATCGGTAAAGCTTTGCCCTCACCTAGGGGCCCGCGATGCTAGTGGGTGGGAGGGAGCAGGGGCCAGCCTGTCCCAATCCCCCTCCCTCCTTGGGATCGAGTCCAACCTGATTAGCTTGCATTTACCCCAGTGCTTAGAACAGTGCTTGATCCATAGTAAGTGCTTAACAAATACCATCATTGTTATCATTAAGTCTCCTCTCGTGAGGTCCAGTGGGTCTGTGTGGGACCCCCAGGGAGGGGCTGGGGACGCCCAGCTGGACCACCTCGTCCCCTTGGCCAGCTGCCCGGCGCCGACCCTTAGGGTCCGTCCTGCTCTGGACAGACCCCACCCCCAGGAGGCTAGTGCAGCCCCCTGGTCATCCTCCCAAGTTGCCCCGGGGGACATCTGGGAGCAGTGGGGCCGCCACCCACCCACTGGTCCATTTTGCAGAACACTTTCTTGGGCCACTGCATTGTTCTCTGGGCAGCGCCTAGTCATGCTCCTGACCACAGGCCCCTCTGGTGCTCTACTTTAACTGTGAGGGCAGGACACGCCGGGCCGGGTGGGGGGATGAGGGTCCAGCGGGGGGGGAACCCGGTGCCCAACACAACAGGCCCCCCTTAGGCCCATGTCTACCCCTCATACCATTGAAGCCCCTGCAGATGCCAGGGGTGGGATGCCACTCAGTGGGGCCTGACCTCTAGACTGTAAGCTCACTGTGGGCAGAGAATGTATCTGTTATGCTCTTCTATTGGATCCTCCCAAGCGCTTAGTACAGTGCTCTGCACACAGTATGTGCTCCATTACCCACTGACTGACTGACCCTTTTGGAGAGGGGCCAAATCAGGGGCCAGGATGACCCCAGCCAAGGCAGGGCTGATCCTGTGCCATGTCACTGTCTCATGAGTCAGTCTCTGCCCTTCTCTTGGGCCCAGGTGGGCTGCCTCTCTCAGATCCCCCTCAAACCCCAAACCCTTCCATCCCTCTCCCCATCCCCAGGCTGCTGGAGGTTGGCGCTATTTGGACTCAGGGCCAATCAGGCCAAGGCCCCCAGGTTTCCGTTTGTGGCATCAGCCTGGCCCTGCTGCTGACACTACCCTCTCCGGTTCCGTCCCCAACCCCCACCCCCGGGTTTGGGCCCTTTCTTTCATTCAATGGTATTTATTGAGCTTTTAGTATATGCCAAGCAAAGTCCTCAGAGCTTGGGAGAGTACCCACAACAAGGTTACAGTCTAGAGGGGGAGACGGACATTACTACAAATTAATATGTGACAGATATGGAAGTAAGTGGTGTGGGGCTGGGAGAAGGGATGTATAAAGGGAGCAAGTCAGGGTGACCCAGAAGCGAGAGGGAAAAGAGAAAAGGAGGGCTTAGTCAGGGAAGGCCCCTTGGAGGAGATGTGCCTTCAGTAAGGCTTTGAAGGGGAGCCTCCGAGATTCTAGGAAGGCTGTGGACTCCTGTAGTGATGAAGAGGAGAAGAAAGAGGAGTCCTGTCACACCACAGTTTCTCAGCAGAGGTCCTTTGGCTGGCAAGGAGGGACTGCCAGTCTATGTGGGCTGAGGTCCGGGTTTGTAAACTGGCTAGAGGACTGTCCATGCCTCCTTCCCGCCTGTGAGCGGCTGGTGCCTTTCAATGATTCAAGGCATCTGTGATGACTACAGCCTTGACTTCCATGCCTTCTACCCTTGATGGGGCTGGGGAGCAGCTTTTTCCTTGCCCTCTAAACCCTCTTCAACTTCAGCTTGGTCATGAAGCTCTTCAAGGGGTGGGTTCCCGGGAGTGGGGGCGGCCGAGGTCTGGGCTGGGCAGACTCCTCGCAAGGGAGGGAGGGGGCCCGCTCCCAGTAGGGTGGTTCCCTGGTGGAGCCCCCGGTGGCTGTATCCCAAGGCTGTAGACCAGAAAAGGGGTGAGCTTCCCCGATTCATTCACAAGGCCCCAGTGTGGTCTTGTCAGCCACACATATTTATTGAGTGCTTAGAGTGTGCAGAGCATTGTACTAAGTGCTTAGGAGAGTAGACTACAACCACAAACAGACACATTCCCTGGCCACAGTGTGGCCAGTCTCGAGTCAGTCAGTGGTATTTATTGAGCACTTACTGTGTGCGGAGCACTGTACTAAGCTCCTGGCAGAATATGCTACAATCACAAACATAATAGGAGTAAAAGGGGTCTGTTGGTCGGGCCCGGGGTGGTGAGACATGAGATGCGAGGCCTTGTATCTTGTCCACACGCTGCGGACTGTGACCGACTGCTGTCCATCTGTCCATCCACCTGTGCCCCCACCCTCTGGTCCTCCCACCTCCCCAGTACCTCGCCTGCCGGCCTCAGATCCATGGAGGAGATCATCGCCCTGTTCATCTCCATCACCTTTGTGCTCAACGCCATCAAGGGCATCATCAAAAGTGAGTCCCGGCCCCCTTCCCCTCTGCTGTCCCCCATACTCCCCAGGGCTCTTCGGAGACCCAGGAACTGGTGACAGAACAGGCATCAAAAGTGCTAGGGGCAGGGTTGAGGACTGTAAGGGTCGTCCTGCCAATGGATCCCCATGCATGGTGACCCTCTCTCACCCCCACCCCCCAAACCCACGGTGCTCCTTCAGAGGCACCTGACAACTCTTCCCCCCAGAATGAGCTCCTCTAGTGTCCCGGAAGTCCCTTACCCTGCTGCCCCCTCCCAGCTCTGGCTCTGGCTGGCATCAAAACAGCATGGCATAGTGTCTAGAGCACGGGCCTGGGAGTCAGAAGGTCATGTGTTCTAATCCCGCCTCTGCCACCTGTCTGCTGGGTGACCAGGCTCCAGTCACTTCTCTGGACCTCAGTTATGTCATCTGTAAAATGGGGATTGAGACTGTGAGCCCCATGTGAGACAGCAACTGGGTCCAACCTGATTTGCTTGTTTCCAACCCAGCGCTTAGTACAGAGTCTGGCTCATGGTAAGCATTTAACAAATACCACAGTTATTATCAACATTATTATTATTATCGAGGGGAACATGGTCAAGGCCAGGAAAGTCATTCATTCATTCAATAGTATTTATTGAGCACTTACTATGTGCAGAGAACTCTACTAAGCACTTGGAATGTACAAATCGGTAACAGATAGAGACAGTCCCTGCCCTTTGATGGGCTTACAGTCTAATTGGGGGAGACAGATAAGAACAATAGCAATAAATAGAATCAAGGGGATGAATATCTCATTAAAACAATAGCAAATAAATAGAATCAAGGTGATGTACATCTCATTAACAAAATAAATAGGGTAATGAAAATATATACAGTTGAGCAGACTAGTACAGTCATCTGACTCGAACTGAAGGCGTTCAACCCCGCCCCATCTTTGACAACCAAATCTGCTTCAGCCCCACCCCGGCCTCCTCCCCAGCCCTGATCCAGCTGGTCCAGAGAAAGGCGTTGAGGGTCTCCCCCTCCTACCTGAGTTCCCTTCACTCCCTTATTCCATGTAAGGAGTCCCAGGCAGAACTGGGCTCCTGCCGGGGCCAGGCTGAGGTGGGTACCCAGATGGGCCCGTTGGGGTTGACATCATGAATTGGGGGTTCAGGCCCCTCGGAGACATGGAGATTTGAGGACCTGCCTGGCTCATTGAGTCCTTAGCAATGAACCCATGTTCACTGTGGAGGTTGGGGTATGAGAGTGAGTGAGAGGCAGACAGAGAGAGGGTGTATGTGTTTTTGCTTGTGTACACATGGGGTGTGTGTGTGTGTGTGTGTGTGTGTATGTGTGTGTGTGTATGTTGAGAATCTAATTTCTACTCGATTGCTTCCCCTACCCATACTTCATTGCAATGCCTGTCTCCCTCATCAGACTTTGAGCTCCCTGAGGGCCGGGATAATGTCTCCTTAATCATAATAAGTAATGATGGTATTTGTTAAGCATTTACTATATGCCAAGCACTGTTCTAAGTGTGGGGAAAGATACAAAGTAATCAGGTTGTCCCACATGGGGTCACAGTCTTAATCCCCATTGAACTGATGGGGCAACTGAGGCACAGAGAAGTTAAGTGACTTGCCCAAAGTCACAAAGCGGACAAGTGGTGGAGCTGGGGTTAGAACCCATGACCTCTGACTCCCATGCCTGTGCTCTTTCCACTGAGCCAAGCTACTTCTCTAGTTACTTTAGTATACTCTTCCAATCACTTAGTATAGTTCCTTATATATAGTGAGGGCTCAATAAATACCACCGAGTGATTGATAGATTGTGCTATGTGATCATGAGGGTGTATTCGTGCTTATGTGCATGCGGGCACACTCGTGTGGGTGTGCATGTCTGTACGTGTCTGTGTATCTCTGGATGCTGTTCTATAAAACTGTGGAGTGACCACCCCGGGGTCCCCACATACAATTTTGGTGACTATGTCTAAGGCAACCAGAAGGGGAGACAGAGAAGGGTGGTCAGGGTGGCCGGGGGGATGGACGGAGAGATGACCTGAAGGGGGCAGGATTCTGCAGGCTGAGAGGGCACAGAAGTAGAGTTTAAAGATCCGGGAAGGGTGCGAACGGGGGGACTCAGCATTACTTTTACCCCAACCAGCGCCAGCAAGATGGGGACCCCCAGTTTGTAGCTGGACAGTGGTAGGTCTAGAACCAAAAAGCAGCAGCAAATGCTCTCGTTGGGGTGGAGAGCAAGCAGACAGAACATGTTCCATCAGGAAGCCCGGCATCAAGTGGGCCAAACCCAAGGCTGAGCCCACCGATCGCTGGAGAGTAGGGGATGGAGGGCGGGGGGCCAGACAGTCCACCCCCCGACTGCGAGGGCAGGTGTCCGGGAGGACCACCAGCCCTGGTTCGGAGATGGAGTCCTGGTAGTTCGGGCCGTGATAAGGATGCGTGGTTGCTTGCTCGGCACCTCCCATCAGTTTTCAGGAAATACTACTATGGCGAGCCCTTGGGTGGCCACCCCTGCCCGACAGAAGCATCCTCCGGCCTCCCCGACTTTGGCCTCAACATGAACCTCCTGTTGAACTCATCAGCCAGCCTCTCACTGTGCCCTCAGAACCAGACCGACAGACACGAGCTGGTGCACTACGGGCGGGAGACAGCCGTGCTGAGCCTCATGCATATGCTGGTGACCCTCTGGCTGGGCCACACCCTCTACCAGTTCAAGAAGAGGTGAGCAGGCAGAAGATCCAGGGCAGCTGACCCGGGCCCAGCCGGACAGTGCACGGGGCCCAGGACCAAGGAAAGGGATGTGGGGATGGAAGGCAGATGGTCTGCTTGTGGGGAAGGCCCCTCCCCAACCCCCGGTTCCTCCCACACACACTTGGATGTTGGGGGAGAGGCAGGGGAAGAATATACAGTCCCTGCCTTCAAGGTCTGATGGGTAAGTAAGGACTCACACACACACACACACACACACACACACACACAATCGGAGTGACTGGAGTCAGGCCGAGAGTCAATCCAGGCTGGCTTCTCGATGGAAGTAGTGCTCAGCTTAGGAAGGAAACAGTTCCCGGTATGCTTGACCTCCGCAGCCCCTACCTGCACGGCCACATTCAGGAAATCCTGTCTGACTGCGCGCTGCCCATCTTGGTGCTCACCTTCTCCCTCATGGGCTCCTATTTCTTCTGGGAGATAAAGAGTAAGTGTGCCCTGGGGGTGTCCTGCGTTATCACCCACCCAACCCGCTTTGCCCGAGGGCACCTCTGTCAAGCTGAAGCCTCTTCCCCGGCTGCCTGGGTTTGAGGCCCAACTTCCGGGCTCTGGCCTGAGTCTGAGCTAGGCCGGATGGGTCATCCCAGCCATGCTGCAGATTTCCAGCAGATGAGGGGGTGGAGGGACCCGGGGGAGAGGAGTGGGGGTGTCTGGACTGGGCCCGGCCGTGCAGATCAGTATTTCCATCTCTCCGATGATGGGGGCAGGAACCACATTGCCGGTAGACGTGAGCGGCCTCAGGAGGAAGCGTGGGAGCAGGCGGGGTTGGCGGGGTGACCCTCTGGCCCAATCCAAGTGGGAAGACAGCGAGCAGGGGGTGAATGTGCCATTCGTTCTGTTCAGGGCACCAACTTGGCTGTGGCATTTGCCCCTTCCCCTGGAACTAGAGCAAGAAGGCCCGGAGTCATGAGGGAGTGGGGGAGACCAGATCCAGGATGGGGGTGGGGAAAGAACCAGGATGGGAAGGGGGTGGGCTCCTCACGGCCCCTCCCCACCCCCTGATAGTGTCCAAGTTCAGCTACAACCCCAGAGAGAGTCTGTTTGAGTTGGCACCGGTGCACCTGCTGTCCACCGGTGTGGCCCTGAGTGCTATAGGCCTGGGCTTCTTGCTCTTGATGCTCTTCTTCATCAAGCAGAACATCATGGCGTCGCTGGCCAATGTCCCGGAGAACAGGTACGCCCCCCAGCCCGCGCCCCTTCTCCCCCACCCCCATCAGGCCGGCCCCGACTTCCCTCCGCCTCATCTTTTGGATTGGGTCAAAGGCGGCTCCAGCAGGAGGAGGCAGTGCCAGGGACTGGGGACCCTAGGCCTAGAGAAGCAGTACGGCCTAGTGGAGAAGGCCTGGGAGTCAAAAGGACCTGGGTTCTAATCCCGGCTCCTCCAGTTGTCTGCTGTGAGTCCCATCACTTCTTTGGGCCCCAGTTACCTCATCTATTAAGGGGATTAAGACTGTTTGTCCCATGCTGGATAGGGACTCTGTCCAACCTGACAATACTGTATATACTCCAGCACTTAGAACAGTGTCTGGCACACTGTAAGTGCTTAACAAATACCATTAAAAAAAAAAGTAGGGGAGTGAGCCTGAAAGGCCACTGTGGGACCCTGGCACAGCACTCTCTCTCTCTGATCTGCCCCTCATTTAATAAGAGAGAGAGGGGCTCAACTCAGTTTCTCCTTGTATTATCATAATTACTGGTGATATTAGTATTAGTATAGGTGTTTAAGTGTAGGTTTCAGATAGAAACCTATACTGCCAAGCACTATTCTAAGCCCTGGAGTACTTAGAAGTTCATCAAGTTGGACAGAGCCCTCGCCCCACAAGGGACTCACAGTCTAAGTAAGATGAAGTAGGATTTATTCCCCATTTTACAGATGAGGTAACTGAGACCCAAAAAGGACTTGCCCAAGGCCACTCAGCAGACACAGGGAGGGGGAGCTGGGATTAGAACCCAAGTCCTCTGATTCCAAGGCCTGGGCTCTTGCCACTAGGCCCCAATGCTTCCCATATGGCTTGTTGAGTGTGTGTGTGTGTGTGTGTGTGTGTGTGTTTGTGTCTTTGTGAGAGTGTTTTGGGGGTGCCTGACCCTGGATGTCTGTGGTCCATACCACAGGTTGGCGAAGGGCACAGCCTACCACTGGGACCTGCTGGTGGTGGCTCTAATCAACATGGGGCTGTTCCTGTTCGGTCTACCCTGGATCCATGCTGCCTACCCACACTCCCCCATTCACATCTGAGCCCTGGCCTTCATAGAGGAGCGTGTGGAGAAGGGGCACATCTATGAGACGTGAATGCCCCCGTCCCTCCCCCAACCCTTGTCCCCACCCCCAGCCCCTCTCTACCCCAGCACCAGTCCCCCCGACGAGGCCTGGGCTGGTGGATTGGCAGGGTATAGTTACGGGGCAGCAGCCCCCTCCATTAATTAATGAATTCATTCATTCATTCAATCATTTATCGAGAGCTTATTGGGTGTAGAGCACTGTACTAAGCGCTTGGGAGAACACAATAGAACAATATAGCAGGCACATTCCCTACCCACAAAGAAATTACAGTCTAGGGGGGAAACGGACATTAGTAGAAATGGATAAATGGCAGATCTGGACATAAGTGGTGTGGGGCTGGGAGGGGAGATGAATCAAGGGAGCAAGTCGACGCAACACAGAAGGGAGTGGGAGAAGAGGAAAGGGGGGCTTAGTAAAGGAAGGCCTCTTGCAGGATATGGGCCTTTAGTAAGGTTTTGAAGTAGGGGAGTGTCACTGTCAGATTTGAGGAACGATGTGAAGATGAAGATGGATTGGCCAGGCCGGACCTCCCTGCCCTCTTCCCCAGGAATGTGAGTGTGAAGGAGACTCGACTGACCACCGTGGTGGCCAGCATCCTGGTGGTGTTTTCCCTCCTGCTGCTGTCATTCCCGCTGCAGTGGATCCCAAAGCCCATGCTCTATGGCCTGTTCCTCTACATCGCTCTCACCTCCATTGACGGCAACCAGCTGTTCAAGTAGGTCGACCTTCTGTTCGAGGAACAGGTCCCCGGCCCCCTCCTGCCCCTGTGTCCAGTGCCCCCTGCCCTGGCCTTGTCGGGGGATGGAGAGGGATGCCGACCCCAATCTCCCTGAACCCTCGCCCTCGGGGCTGGGCTGAGGTCTGGAAGCCCGACTCGCACCCACCCGGTGGCCCCCCGCTCTCTCACTCCACAGACGGCCTATCCTCCGACGGATTACATCCGGCGGGTGCCCCAGCGAACCATCCACTATTTCTCGTAGGCTGCAGGTGCTCCAGCTGCTGCTCCTCTGTGTGTTTGGCATGTCCCCACTGCCCTACATGAAGATGATCTTCCCCCTCATCATGATCACCATGTTCCCTATCGGGTGCCCGCCTCAACCTCTTCCGCCTCCCCGGGGCACCCTCTTATCTCTCCTCGGGGTGGGAGGGCCTTTGGGCCTATCTTTTTCAGTCATTTATTCAATCTTATTTATTGAGCACTTATTGTGTGCAGAGCACTGTACTATGCTTGGGAGAGTACACTACAACAATAAACAGACACATTCCCAGCCCACAACGAGTTTACAATCTAGAGACTGCATGGGAAACGAGGTTGCTCTGCACACAGTAAGTGTTCAATAAATATGAATGAATGAATGAATGAATGAATGAATGAATGAATGAATGAAGTCAGACTGGAATTGGGAACTCGGCCCCCCAGTCGGTCTGGACCCCCAGGGATCTGGCCATCAGGCCACCATGCCTCCAGCCATAACCGTTGTCAACCTGGAGTGGCCTGGGCTGCTTGGGGGCCGGACACCGGGATTCTTCCCTTCCCCTGCCATCCTCCCTCCCCAGTACCGAAGTGGGGGTCCCAGTCGTCCCCTAGGGCAGGTGTGACCTGAAGGTCACCCTGAATTGTTAAATCCCATGGCCAGAAGCATCCAGGCCCAATAGGACAATCTCCCCCCCGACTCTGGCCAGGAGTTGAGGTTCCCTAGTTCAGGCAGTCACAGCTGCACTGATCAGGCTTCAACCACGCCAAGGCTGGCACAAACCTGGTACGCCGGGAACAGATGAATAGACAGATCTGGGTGTGTGCCAGGGTGGGCCGGCCTACTGCAGTGTGGCCAGCCTGATGGAGAGAGCCCTGGCCCTCTGTCCCCCAGAGCCAAGCATTTTTGCACCCAGAGATCTGCACCCTGCTGCAGATCTGGGGTTTTCCTCTCACCCCTCTTTCTGCCTGCAATCACCAGCTCTGGGCCCTCCTACCTGCCCGCCTGTTCCGGTCCTTGGGGTCCGCTCTGCCCGATCACTAACCATAATAATAATGTAATGTTGGTATTTGTTAAGCGCTTACTATGTGCCGAGCACTGTTCTAAGCGCTGGGATAGACAGAGGGGAATCAGCTTGTCCCACGTGGGGCTCACAGTCTTAATCCCCATTTTACAGATGAGGGAACTGAGGCACAGAGAAGTTAAGTGACTTGCCCACAGTCACACAGCTGACAAGTGGCAGAGCTGGGATTCGAACTCATGAGCCCTGACTCCAAAGCCCATGCTCTTTCCACTGAGCCACGCTGCTTCTCTGGAGGTGGCACTTCCCATACCCCTAGACCAAGCACCCTCTACCTTAGCCAGGAATGGGTTTGGGGTGGGAAGTGCCAGTGCCCACAACAGGGGGTTATTTCCTCTCCTCTGACAGGATCAGATTCCACACTCCCCCAGCTTTGGGAAGACTTAGGCCGGGTACTGTCTGTCCCTTAGGGAGAGGGCAGACTGGGAGTTGCTGACTGTGCCCTCCACCCCCTCACCCAGGTATTTTGGAGAGTGAAGGGAGAAGCCCTAGGGGTTGAGTTTGGCTTTGTCATGGACATCTCCTCTCGGGGGCTAAAGCGGTGGGGGTGGGGTGGCGGGGAGGTGGAAGTCTCCAGGAGCTGCAGCCCCTCCCCAGCTGGTGCTTTGAATTCTGGGGATCATCCCAGTGGGGAAGAGAAGACAGGCACACAGGCGAGGGTCCAACAAAACCCAGGATTGGAGTTAAGGGGGTGGTGTAGGGGCTAGAGGGGAGAGAATCACTGAAGCCAGGACTCGGTTGTTGGTGGTGGGGGAGGGGTCTCTCAGGGGCCAGCAAAGGGCGGTCCAGGGGATGTGGGCTCAAATGCTTCCCCACCAGCCAGGCACTGTCCCACAGCCTCCCAGTCTGGACCCTGGGGCCACCAGGTCACAACGTCCGGGGGAGGGGCTGCTTGCTCAGAGGGAAGGGCCAGTGGCATCTGGACTCCCTCCCCACTGGATGGGTTCTGTCTCTGGGGTCGGGAGTCATAGAGGGAGAGAGCAGATCCTGAAGCTTTGGGGGAAGAGGGAGCTCCTGTCATTGCAGCGGGGTGGGTACCCCAATATTCTCATCCCTTCTGGACCCATACCCCATCTGTGCTTAACAAATACCACAGTTATTATTATGATTATTATTATCTTTATTGATATTATTAACTACCCCATCTGTGCTCACATCCACCCACCACATTTCTGTACACAGAGTGCATAGTTTACAGATAGGCATATAAATGCTGTAGGGAAACTAGCGAATGTCCAAAGGGTGAAGGCGATGCAGAAGGTGGCTCAGTGGAAAGAGCCAAGGCTTAGGAGTCAGAGGTCATGGGTTCTAATCGTGGCTCTGCCGATTGTCAGCTGTGTGGCCTTGGGCAAGTCACTTAACTTCTCTGTGTCTCAGTTACCTCATCTCTAAAATGAGGATGAAGACTGTGAGCCCTGATTACCTTGTATCTATCCCAGCGCTTAGAGCAGTGCTTGGCACATAGTGAGCGCTTAAAAATACCAACATTATTATTATTATTAGAAGGGAGAAAGAGCAGGGGCGGGGCGGGGCGGAGGTGGGAGAGAAGAGGGCTTAATTGGAGAAGGCCTCTTGGCGGAGTTGCGACCTTAATAATGCTTTGACGAAGGGGCGAGTGGTGGTCTGGCCCATGTAGAGAGAGAGGGAGTTACAGGCCGGGGGAAGCCCTGGGAAAGGAGTCGGAGGCGACATAGAGGAGCAGAAGGTCCAGGGAAGAAGCCGGCACAGTAGGAGCAAAGTGCCACCAGGTAGCGATAGAGAGGCGAGGCCGCCCAGAAACACCATGTGGGAGAGAAGCAGCGCCGCCTGGTGGCTACAGGCTGGGACTGTGCATCAGAAGAAGCTGGCTTTTAATCCAGACCCCACCGCTTCTCTGTTGGGTGACTTTGTATTCGTCACTTCACTTCTCTGAGCCTCAGTTACCTCATCTCTAAAATGAGGGCTAAGACTTGTGACACCCATGTGGAACATAGACTGGTCCGACCTGATGAGCTTCTCTCTTATCCCAGCGCTTAGTTCAGTGCCTGGCACCTAGTACATGCTTCAGAAACACCACATAAAAAATACCCATCAGTGTCACCGGGGGGCGGGAAGAGAGAAAGGGGCAGCTTTACAGAGCTGTGCCTAGTACCACCATGGGACGGTAGAGAAAATCAGCCTCCCAAACAAGCTTAGTGCCATACCATACTACTACAATTCCAAGCGCTTAGTTCAGTGCTCTGCACATAGTAAGCACTCAATAAATACTACCGAATGAACTACTACTAATAATAATAATGTTGGTATTTGTTAAGTGCTTACTATGTGCCAAGGACTGTTCTAAGCTCTGGGGGAGAGATGAGGTAATCAGGTTGTCCAACATGAGGCTCACAGTCTCACTCCTCATTTTACAGATGAGGTAATTGAGGCACAGAGAAGTTAAGTGGTTGGCCCAAGGGGACACAGCAGACAAGTGGAGGAGGTGGGATTAACACCACATCCTCTGACTCTCATGCCCGGGCTCGTTCCACTAAACCGCACTGCTTTTCAACTATTATTCTATACTAAACTGAACTATACTATACATTACTATACTATACTATATTATACTGTACTACACCATAGTGACACCAGGCGGCGATAGAGAGGTGCAGTCTCCCAATTGATTGATGGCACCAGGGGGCGATAGCTAGGTGCAGTTCCACTAATTATTATTATTATTATTATTATTACTATCATACTATATATACTCTTACTACAGCGATGCCTAGTACCGCTGGTGAGCGATAAAAAGGTGCAGGCTCCCTGAACAAGGCTGCTGTCCCGGGGGTTGGGACGGGTTGTGGAAAGGCACATCCTCCCCAAATACCTATTAGTGCCCCAAAGGGGGCCTGGGGGTAAGGGGGAGGGGGGCAAGTCTCAGTCGGACATAGCAGCAGTCAGCTACATCTCTCCGTACACATCATTTCTTGGAATTAGGGTCAGTGTCTTATGATAGGGGGAGATTGGTGTCTACCCCAAACTATGCTGTCTACAGTCTGCTATCCAGCTCCTTCCAGCTCTGATACTGCTGGTTTCTTTGCCTCCAGCGCCGAGACTGAAATGTCTGGTAACAAACACGGTTTCAGCTTTTTCCAGAAGATAGGATGGGAAACTCTGGACCTCCATATCAGTAATCCACTCATCTCTCAAGATGGGTTTCCACAGCTCTAGATGATGATTCCGGGCAGAATTTTGCCGGGGACGCCGGTATCCGTCTGGACAGGCCCAGACTTGCAGGCCAGCGGCCATCTGGGTCGGAGAGAGGGATGAGGCTGAGGGCATCTCCTCAGGGCACGGGGGCCGGGGGCAGACCGGGCGGCCCATGGTCACTCACAGTCTCGGACCCAGAGCCTCATGTGGTAGCCGGGGCATCACTCTCCTCAGGCTCAGGGTATCCGGGACAGTCCACGGCCACTCACGGTCACCGGTGAACCACGACTCCTGACTCCCGGAGCAGGACACTCATGGCAGCAGTCACACAGAGTATTGGGGTGGGAGGAAAAAGGATGGGCAGGCTTCCTGGAGGGGATGAGCTTGGAGCTGTGGCATAGTAGCAATAACAGTCATAGTAAAGGTATTACATTCTTACTGGGTGCAGAACACTGTACCAAGTGTGGGGAGAGAAGGCACAGGTGGGAATTAGACTTGGGGGCTCACAATCTAAGAGCACAAGAGGGGAGCAAGGGATGCTGAAACATGAAGACACAACACCTTCTGAGCTTAAAATCTAGTTGGAGAGATGGATACTACAATACCTCATAAGCAGAGGAAAGAAATGGAGTTTAAAGCTGAACTACAGTGAAACGGGGGAGAAGCAGAGGAGGGAGGGTGTGTGTGGTTGTGTGTGTGCATTTCCATTCCCCACAACTGTCCCATGTGCCTGCAGCAGAAGCAAGGTGTGTAAGATAATGATGGTATTTATTAAGCACTTTCTTTGCACCTAAAAACTGTACCTAGGATGTACAAGATAGAAGATTTCTTTTTGCTTCGCACTTGCACTTGGATTTGGACCCTTTATTCACTCCTCCTTCAGTCCCACAGCACTTATGCACGAATCTGGAATTTTTTGATTTAGATTAATGTCTGCCTCCCACTCTACACCGTCAATTCCTTGTGGCCAGGGAACGCATCCAGCGTGGCTCAGTGGAAAGAGCACGGGCTTTGGAGTCAGGGCTCATGAGTTCGAATCCCAGCTCTGCCACTTGTCGGCTGTGTGACTGTGGGCAAGTCACTTAACTTCTCTGTGCCTCAGTTCCCTCATCTGCAAAATGGGGATTAAGACTGTGAGCCCCACGTGGGACAACCTGATCCCCCTATGTCTACCCCAGCGCTTAGAACAGTGCTCGGCACATAGTAAGCGCTTAACAAATACCAACATTATTATTATTATTAACTCTGTTCTATTGTCCTCTCCCAAGAGCTTAGTACAGTTCTCTGCCCACAGTAAGCACTCAATCAATACCATTGATTGATCGATTTGAGTGTATCTACCAACTCTCTACTATAGTTCTCTCCCACATGCTTAGTACAGTGCTCTGCCTATAGTGAGAGCTCAGTAAATCCCATTGACTGATAGACTGATTAGTGACATGTAAGGCATATACATGGACTTGAGCTGGGACTGACATCCCAGAGGTCTATTATCAGTTTAGCAATTCCTGGATTGGTTTCATCTTAGTGCCAAGAGCCCCTACCAATTTTTCTGCATGGCTCAATGACCAAATTCTCCCAGCTGAAAAAATTACTTTCAGTGGAATTAGTTAAGCCACTTCAAAGAGATAGTAACTTAACCACAAATTGCAGAGATTTGAGCACACAATGAGGGGCGAGATAAATAGGGTGGCCTCTAATATCTGAAGTTTTTAGATCAGAAGACAATCACCTCAGACAAAGTTTCTATCCCACTTAGGACCCAGAAACTGTACTCCCCCCACATTGAGGTCTTTGTTGGCAGCATGAGAGAGCATCATGAGCCATTGTCCAGGCTCCAGGCTTTCAATCTAAGAGCCGATCAATCAATCAATGGTATTTTTTAGTGCCTACTGCGTGCAGAGCGCTGTACTGACAGCTTGGGAGAGTACAGTACAACAGAATTGGCTGACACATTTCCTTCCCAAACAGAGCTTTCAGTCCAGAGGGGGAGACCAACATTAATATAAATTAAGAAATTATGGATATGGACAGAAGTACTGTGGGGCTGAAGGAGGGGGTGAATAAAGGGAGCAAATCAGGGTGACAGGGAAGGGGGTGGGAGAAAAGGGAATGAGGGCTCAATCACGGAAGGTCTCTTGGAGGAAATGTGCCTTAAATGAGCCATAAAATTCCCCCATTTCCCCAGGTGTGATGAGCGTTCAATCGGGGAAGGCCTCTCGAAGGAGGCGTGCTTTTAAAAGAACCATAAAATTCCCCTATTTTCCCTAAATTCCATCTCCCTAAAATGAGGAGCGCAGATGAAGAGTGAATTTGAATAAAATAGTGGTATGCTGAATAATGAGTGGAAAGGAAAGGATCACCATTGTGAGGTTCAAAAAAGTCAATCATGCACAGGCCTGGGAGTCAGAAGGTCAAGAGTTCTAATCGTGGCTCTGTCGCTTGTCTGTTTTTGTGCGACCTTGGCCAAGTCGCTCCCCTTCTCTGGGCCTCGGTTCTCCTGTCCTCTCTCCTACTTAGACTGTAAGCCCCATAAGGGACAGGGACTGTGTTCGAACTAATTCACTTGTTTCTACCTCAGGACTTAGAACAGTGTCGAACATGCAGTAAGCACTCAACAAATAGCATTAAAAACGTGTTCCGTGAGACACGTGACAGCCTGGGCAACAGGGCTTAATGCAGTGCTTGCTACAAAGTAAGCATTAACAAATACTATTATTATTATGTGTTGGTACAAGATCTGCAAGGGCCCCGATGGCCCAAGTGGCCAGCCTGAAAGCTGACCCGTTCTTCCTTCCTATCTTCTCCACCTTCCCTGCCTTTTCCTTCCACTTTCTTCAGGCTCTTGGATTAAGAGCCCCCCCACCCCCCAACTTGGCTTCCTCTAATTACTTCTTATACCAACAGTCCTTGCCCAGAGGCTGAAAGGAACAGAAGCAGGGAGGAGAGAAGCAGCATGGTCTAGTGGAAAGGGCCCGGATCTGGGAGTGAGAGGACCTGGGTTCTAACCCCGGATCCACAATCCATCTGCTGTGTGACCCTGGGCAAGTCGCTTCACTTCTCTGGCCCTCAGTCACCTCATCCGTAAAATGAGGGATCAAGAGGGCAAGCCCCACCAGGGATTGAGACTGTGTCCAACCTATCTTTTAACCCCCATGGCGCCCAGCACAGTGCCTGGCATACAGAAAGTGCTTAACAAATGCCAATAAAAAGCAAACAGAAAAGAGACAAAGAGTAGAGGGGACAATGGGGTCTGGGGGCTGGGGAGACCTCAGGGAAGAGCTTGAGTTTACTGACTCATTCATTCATTAATTCATTCATTCATTTGCTAATTCATTTTTATTTATTGAATATCCTCCTGGGTGCAAAGCACTGTACTAGGCACTGGGTTAGCCCTGGATGAGAATTAGACCCCATCCTCTTGGAGTGTGTGAATGGCTTGCAGGTCCCTCTAAATAAGAATGTTTTTCCAGATCCTTTTAACAATGAGCAGCTGCAAATCTGCATCTCTTTAATAGCCTTCTGCCTCTGTTTCTTCCCTGCTCCTATAGCCCCACCCCTCGGTGCAACCCAGTCTCTCCATTAGGTGTCCTACAATGGGGCACTGCTCCTTTAAAGCCCCAGAGGCAGGTGGGCATTTTTCTACCTTAGGTAAGGCCTGGAGACTTTACTTGCTGTAGCCTGTGGAGAGAAGACAGAGTGTGTTCTTCTCCAGTTTTAGTGAGCAGGGTCTGTAATGCCCACTTGGCTAGCATATCTTTTATTTAGCTGTGGTAGTTGTTGGCTTGGTAGTTCAGCTGTGATAGTTGATGCATTGGATTAAAAGCCCCCCAAAGTTGGCTTTCTCTACCTATTTCTTATGCCAGTGGTGTTGAGGTGGGTAGGGAAAATGGTTTGGTTTTGATGGTTCAGCAGTGAGTTGGGTTGATGCTTTTGGGGGATAACTTAAGGCTGAGCTAATTGATGTTGACTCTAAAGGTGATGGGGAGGCTTATGAGGGGAGTAGGTTTTATGTGGATGACTCAGCAATGACTTGGATGTTTAGGCTTGAGATATTTGTGATTTTATTGATTAGGGGGACTGAGGGGTCTGAAGAAGGGGCTGGACTCAAGGTTTGAATGAAAGGGGTAGGGAAGGAAGACCCAAGTCTGGCATAATTGACATAATGGTGGTGGCCCCTTGGAGGAAGTTACCTTGTACTCACCCAAGTGCTTAAGACAGTGTTCTGTCCTCAGTAAGTATTCCATAAATATGATTGACTTTGTGTGTATTACTGATCAAAATAATGGTACTTGTTAAATGCTTGCTATATGCCAAGCACTGACTGTCCTGCGTGCTGGACTGGATACAAGGTAAGTAGTGATAGCAGTGACAGGAGGTGATAATCTAGGGTTGGGATAAATGATATCTCCTGTAGTGAATTATCCACGAGGGGGTGAAGAAAGCTGGAGTTGTGTATGTGGTGGGGCAGGCAGGAGACTAGGGCTGGAGAGTTGGTGTCAATTGGATTAATGATGCATAGACAATGGAGAGGCCCGAGGGTGGTAGGGGAAGGCTGGATACCATTTACTTCTTATTCTGTTGATGAGATTATGGTATTTGTTAGGCACTTAATATGTGTTGAGTGCTGGGGTAGGTAGAAGATAATCAGATTGGACACAGATGTGTGTAAAGTGTTTGTAGCCGAGCCTCTGATTTGGTTCTGTTCTGGACGATTTACCATCCTGTCTCTGATCTGTCTCCTTCCCATATTGTGCTAGACATCCTGTCTCCA
This sequence comes from Ornithorhynchus anatinus, assembly GCF_004115215.2. Lineage (NCBI taxonomy): Eukaryota > Metazoa > Chordata > Mammalia > Monotremata > Ornithorhynchidae > Ornithorhynchus > Ornithorhynchus anatinus. Next base: position 56,142,069 of record NC_041749.1, read on the forward strand.
TGTAATCTCCTTCCTGTGGAAGATCAATCAGTTGAATTTGGGTAACGATATGTCAATTACATTACCACTACTAAGAACTGGTTTTGAATGAAGGGTGGAGTTCCGGCCAATGCAAGGGGGTTGGGTGGGATTTGGGGTGCTCACTGGAAGAGTTGCGGTCGAGTGGAATGCGGAAATGCTTGCAAATAAAGGTATGGGGTTCGGGATGGCTCGTGGCTGTTCGTCACTCGTACCCCACTGGGGTGAACGGGCGGCAGCCACTTTCCTCCCTTTCCTGCTCTCTCGGCTTGCTCTCTTGAGTCTGTTCATTTCTACACCGAGGTCACGAAACCCTCTCATGCGATTGCGAGGTCAGAGTCGTTTCTCTGACAAAAATCCGTAACAGTTTTGGCGACCACAAAGGGACCTTGTGCTCAGGATTGGACAGACCAGGTCGAGAATCTCCGGGAACCAGGTGCCCAAGCGCGCTCAAAGGAAAACTGTAAGTAAGCCCGCTTTTAGGGTCCGGACACCCATTCCTTGAGATCTCTCGAGCCTAATTTGGAGCGCCCGCGGGTTTTGCGGGTAAGCGGCTAGGATTCTCTCTGTGTCTCACAGAGAGGGGACTCTCTGCGTGGTTCCCGCAGAGAGGGGACTTCTCTGGGTTTGGAGAAGGGAATCACCCTAGGAGACGTCCTAGCCCTACTGTAAACTTCAGGCCACGCTTAAATGTGAGGAGAAGGGAATCACGCTAACTATTGGGAGTCTCCTTGGTAAACCGGACCTGCTGAGCCCAAGGAGCCAAGGCTCCCTGATGGTAATTGCTGAAGTCCCCATGGAAACTGATGACCCCGTTTTGCTTACTTTGCCACCAATCCTTTGGAGCTCTCAGACGTGGGTTTCCTCCAGGGAACTGAACCGGTTAAGATCAATACCCTCCTGCACAAATTTCCTCCCTGTGTCCGGCAATATCCTATGTCACCTGAGGGCCATGCAGGGTTGTACCCAATTATCTCTTGTTGAATGCATTTCTCCCTGCAATACTCCAGCGTTGCCAATACGTAAGCCAGGGAACCCCCTGATTTACCATTTCGTTCAGGACCTGCGGGTCATTAATGCTTATGTCACCCCTATTCATGTGGTGGTCACTCACAATTCTGTCTTATGGGCCGGATCTCTCCCTTCCTCGTGTAGTGCTGAGGCGGCTGAGCTCGAGGCTTTGATTCAGGCCTTTCACCTGGCTAAAGGATTGCGCGCTAATATCTACACGGATTCCAAGTACGACTTTGGCATTTACCATGCGACCAGTGCCTTGTGGCAGAGCCGAGGTTTCTTGACCTCTGGAGGACATGACTGTGTCCAACTTGAACAGCTTGTATCTGCCCCAGCAGTTAGAACAGTGCCTGGAACATATTAAAGAACTTAACAAATACCATTTTTAAAAAGGAGCATTCAGAAAGGTGGAATGAGAGTCTTATTCCTCACTGAAGGCAACTTCCAAGTACTGTCTCATCCTCTTCTCCACTACAAACGTCTGGGTAAGCTCGTTGGGGGCAGGGAATGTGTTTACCAACTCTTTTGTATAGTCCTTTCCCAAGCACTCAGTATAGTGGTCAGCACCCGGTAATGTTGCCTGTAAAATTGTGTGTTCGTTGCTCTGCATGGTCAATGAGACCAAACAAGATGCGTATGGTCCCCAAATTTTATTCTGCAGAATGATCAATCACCAGGTCTCGGGAGGTGCTGAATGTAAGACCCCCCAAGACACTTTTTTGGTTACATTTATACCTCAGCCATAGCTCTCCCTCCCCCTTACATATGCATTTCAATCACTCCCATAGACATCTTGATTCCCAGATAAGCAGAGCTTGTTGACACATTCTCAAATGGTTGGTAGTAAAGTTCAGCTAGTTACAAAGGATTTTCTAACCCAGAAGATATTTTTTACACTGGCATTTTAAAAGTTCTCTTTGGTGTTGCTCAAAATGGTGTCACTTGTGCTAAGGCCTTATTTACACCAAACAGTGGGGCCTCATCTCAATTATTGCAATTTCATTACATCACTTTCCACAGAAAGCATTCAATCAATACCATTGATTGACTCTAGACAGTCCTTCTAGGCTGTAAGCTCGATCTGGGCAGGGAACATGTTCATTCATTCATTCAATCAATCATTTATTGAGCACTTACTGAGTGCAGAGCACTGTACTAAACACTTGGAAAGTACAATTCAGCAAAGAGACAATCCCTGCCCACACGGGCCTTATGGTCTAGAAGGGGGGAGACAGACATCAAAACAAGTCACAGGGCATCAATATAACTAAATAGAATTCTAGCTATATGTACATCAAAACAAGTAAACAGGCATCAGTATAAATAGAATTATAGATATGTGTGTATATGCGCAAGTGCTGTGGGGCGGGGAGAGAGGGAGCGAGTCTGGGCAATATGGAGGGGAAGGGGAGCTGAGGAAAGGGGAGGCTTAGTCTGGGAAGGCCTCTTGGAGGAGGTGAGCCTTCAGGAGGGCTTTGAAGCGGGGAGGTGTGAGTGTCTACCACGTTTGTCTGTATGCCTACCAACTCAGTTCTCTTGCCCTCTCCCAAGCACAGTCCACTGCTCTGCACACTGTAAGAGCTCAAAAAAATTCCGTTGATGAATTCAAGTGGTTAAAGCCTGGGGGAACTGTGAAACAGTTGGACTCCCCGAGTGGAGCTCATCCCTGATTAATTCAGGGGAAGGGTCTCCGCATCATCACCTGGTCGCCTGCTCCGCGATCCTAATGCCAAAGGGTCACGGCTGGTTCTCTGCAGAGTCAGGGCCTGTTTGACTTTAGAAAACTGATGTTTCCCAACCCCAGCCATCAGCAGGAGCATCCAAAACAGCAGAATCAAATTACCCGGTGACCTGCTAAGTGCAGTGCAAGGGGAAATTAAGTGGCATAACACATGAGCTGGGAGGATGGCTCCAGTGTCACCTCTCTCCCATGAGACCCAAGATCCTCTTCCCCATCTCCAGAGGAGGCATTTATGGTGTGTTCCAAGACCCCGAATTCTAGGTCCATCAGCTCTAAGCTCTGAAAGGAGGAAAGGCCCACAGGTCTTCTCCTCCAGATCTTTGCAGCTGGGGGCTGGATGACTAACAGGAAAATGCTACTTGCTACCGCTCTCTCTACAATTGCGGCTCATCACAACTCCCCACCCTTGAAGTTTATCCCCCTGCACTTGGGCAGTGAGGTCAATTCCCAAATGCACTCCACCATTGAAAGATGGAGCTCTGTAATGAAGTCCCACTCAAAGGGAAGGTGGGGTGTGTGTGCCTGTGTGCATGAAAGATGAGATTAGTTCTGGGGAGAGTAATGAGGAGGGGGCTACCACTGTTAGCACGGAGGCTGGTTCTGGACTCAGGAACTGAGGCTAGAGGCAGGAAGCTGACTTTGGCTTGACCAAATGAGCAGACCTGGAGCCCTGCACAGCCCTGTCCACAAGTGGGCAGCCTCTCCATGTTTGATAGTGATAGTGCCTATGGAAGTGGGGACCCCCTCCGTGTCCACTGCAGTGCATTTCCCAAGAGCAGCAGCGTGGCATGGGTGGATAGAGCACAGGCCTGGGAGTCAGAAGGTCATGGGTTCTAATCCTGGCTGCATCACTTGTCTGCTGTTTGACTTTGGGCAAATCGCTTCACTTCTCTGGGCCTTAGTTCCCTCATCTATAAAATGGGGATTTAGACTGTGAGCCCCAAGGGCCAGGGACTGTGTCGGAAGCAGTGTGGCTTAGTGGAAAGAACACGGGCTTGGGAGTCAGAGGACATGAGTTTTAAGCCTGGCTCCTCCACTTGCCTGCTATGTGACCTGGGGCAAGCCGCTTAACTCCGTTTAACTTCCTTGTGCCTCAGTGACCTCATCTGTAAAATGGGGATTAATACTGTGAACCCCACGTGGGACAAACTGATAACCTTGTATTTACCCCAGAAGTTAGAACAGTGCTTGGCACATAGTAAGTGCTTAACCAATACTATAATAATAATCCCTGGGGAGAGACGGAGTCAGGAACTGTGGCGCCACCTCTAAGGGAAGCTGCTGTTTGTGGTTGGTGAATATGTTTGCGTTTGAATTTCCATGTTTCAAGTTCATCTCTGGAAGAGGAGAAGAGAAAGGAGGGGGCTGCCACCCCCAGCACAGAGGCTGGTACTGGAAACGGGAACTAGGGCTCTGTTCAGGGAGCTGGTTCTGTCTGACCCGGCTGTGGAATGGGCAAGACCCAAGGCCCTTAATTCTCTAGATGGATCAAACCTCCCTTTGCTCCCAGTCCTGTCTGCAGGCTCATTTTGCACAGCTTCAGTCCTCTAAGAAGGGACGCTTGTGGCCTTGACAGTGGTGGTTTCTGGGGGGGTAGCAGGAGGCTCTAGTGTCAGGAGTAGGACAGGGTGAGGTTAGTACATCCACCCTGTTCCTCTTTGAGGAGCAGAGCCATGTGGACTTCAGTTCTAGCGTAATTCAGCAGGATTGCAAAGACTGAATTCTGCCCAGTCTGTAGTAGTTCTGGGCATCCAGTCCCTGGAGAATGACCAGTGGACTTGGGATTTTGAAGATGGGGTTAGTTAAGGGTTTAGAGCTGCAGGATATAGCAGTCTGCTTAGTTGCGACTGTCAAACCTCACCTCTGCTGGGCAATCCATGTTTTGGGGGAGACTCACATTGGCAAATCTAGATTGTTTTCACCCCCCATCTCTCCCTTTCTATCAGACAAATGGTTCTCCTGGAGCCCGAAGTGTCTAACAGACGTCTTTTTTAGCTGGTGACAGAGGGCAGGGCCGCAAGACTTGTGCCTCCACAGCCGCTCACCCAGGCGCGTCTTCCGGGGCCAGATCTCACAACGCCAGACATGATGGAGCGCTTACTGCATGCAGAACACTGTATGAAGCACTTGGGAGACTACAATAGGACACCCACAGTACCTGTCCACAACAACATGGCCTAATGGCAAGACTATGGGCTTGAGAGTCAGAGGATGAAGTTTCTTATCCCATCTCTGCTACTTGTCTACTGTGTGACCTTGGGCAAGTCACTTAACTTCCTTGGGCCTCACTTACCTCATCTGTAAAATGGGGATTAAGACTGGGAGCCCCATGTGGGGTAACCTGATTACCTCATACCTACCCTAGTGCTTAGAACAGTGCTTGGCACATAGTAGTTAACAAATACCATAACAATAACTCAGTATCCTACTCCCCCAGGACATCCTTCAGTACTCTGCCCAAAGTATATGCTCAATTATCACCAGTGTGTTTTCACCTCATTCTCTCCTTAGTGGCTAGAGAACGGGCCTGGGAGTCAGAAGGTAATGGATTCTAATCCTGATTCTGCCACTTGTCTGCTGTGTGGCCTTAGGCAAGTCACTTCACTCTTCTGTTTCTCAGTTACCTAATCTGTATAATGGGGATTGTGACTGTGAGCGCCACGTGGGATAATGCCTGTGTCCAAACCAATTTTCTTTTATCTATCCCAACGTTTAGTACATTGCCTGGCATACTTTAATTGCTAAAGAAATGCCACATTACTACTACTACTAATTATTAATATTATTATCATTAACTACCCCCTCTGTGTTCACAACCCCTGCATTTCTCTACACAAAATACAGATATGCACATAAGTGCTGTGGGGAAAGTAGGGAATGTCCACAGGTCACAGATCCAAGGCTGTAGGGGATGCAGAAGCTGGGGCGGGGCCGGTAAAAGAGGGCTTAATCAGAGAAGCCATCTTGGCGGAGTTGTTACCTTAATAATGCTCTGAAGAGGTGGAGAGTGGTGGTCTGGCCTATGTGGAGAGGGAGGGAGTTCCGGGCCAAGGAGGCCGGGGGAAAGGAGTCAGAGGCGACCTAGAGGAGTTGGAGGCCCAGGGAGGAAGCCGGCGCAGTAGGAGCAAAGTGCCACCAGTTGGCGATAGAGGGGCACGGCCGTGCAGAATCACCATGTGGGATAGAAGCAGCGCCTCCTGGTGGCTACAGCTCGGAAAGACCTGGCTTCAAATCCAGCTTCGGCCACTTGTCTGGGGGGTGACCTTGGGCAAGTCACATCCCTTCTCCAAGCCTCAGTTATATCATCTCTCAAATGGGGATTAAGATTTGTAAATCCCGTTAGGGACGTGGACTGTATCCAAACCGATGAGCTTCTCTCTCTATCCCAGCACTTAGTACAGTGCCTGGCACATAGTGAGCGCTTCCCAAACACCATAAAAAATGGTCATTGTCACCCGGAGGATGGTAGAGAGGTGAAGCCTCACAGAACAATAGGTAGTACCACCATGGGCCTATTGAAAAGGGCAGCCTTCCAGGCCAACGCCCGTTGCCACCAGGTGGCGATAGAGAGGAGCAGCTGCGCCGAATCCCAATTAGTGCCACCAGGGGGCGGGCTGCTACTCTCCGACCCGAGGGTGATCTGGTTCCAGGGCCCAGGGGCCTTTCTCCAGAGCAGCTGCAGCTCAGTGCTTCTCCTCCGCCTTGACGATCATCTCTCCAACACTGTAGGCAGAGTCAATTCCCAGATTTTTCCCCTTAATGAGTGGACTGAACTGCTACCTCAAAGAGAAGGGTGTGTGTGTGTGTGAATAATAGGGAGAAAGAAGAGTGATGAGGCAGCTGCCACTCATGGGAGGAGAGGGGCCTGGGCTCCGTGCAGGAAGCCAGTTCAGTCTGACTTGCCTGCAACTGCGATTCACACAATGTACAACCAGTTTTCTAGGCCTAATGGACAATTTGGGAAAGTCTAAGAAAATCGTGCCAAATTCCCAATCATGATAGAGAAGTGCCATCTTGATAGTATGACTGGTAAAAGCTTCACTTGTATAGAGGAAATGTTTGCACCTCTGCTTTATTTAATACTCCCTTCTTTCTGCTGTGGATTTCTTCAAAATATGTGTTTCTGTGGGACCATTGGTTTCCTCTTGGGGAGAAAAGGGGGAAGGTGAGAGGTGCAGTATCAGATGGATTGTGACTGTGTCCACTCCAAGTATCAGATGGACTGTGACTGTTTCCACTCCATCCCCTTTGCTGAGAGGCAGAACTATGGGGAGTTTAGGATGAGGCAGTCAATGCGAGGGGATGGTTGGGGAATCCAGGGAGCAGAGAAGGCAGAAGTTGTACCAGGAATAGATTTCTGCCCGGTCTGCAGCCTTGCTGGGTAGCTCAGGCCCCAGGAGTACTTACAGTTGTGAGGCTCTCTGGGGGGTCACTGTTAAATGTGGGCCAGAGTGTAGCAGTCATCCTGTCGGGTTTTGCCTGTACACCCATCCTTCCCTGGGAAGCCAGTGGTGGGGAGTTGTTGGTGTGTGCAGGGCGGGCGGGGGCGGGAGGAGGAGTGTGAGAAAGGAGAAACTGCACTGTCTGAAAATCCCTTCTTCTCCTTCTTCCTTCTCCTTTCTTCTTTCCTCTTCTTTGTTTCTCCTCAGCTTGAAATAGGACGAGGAAGGCCTTCTTTTAGGCCTGGTAATTTCCTTAAAGGCCTCCCTGCCACGCTGTTGTGTGGGGGTTTCATCCTGACCCATTTGCTGATCCAGTTGATGCCTGTGAGGGGAGTGGGTTGTGGGGTGAAGGGCCTAACACTCCACTGCAGAAGGCTTCCTGGCTCCTCAAACTGCTTTGTTCTCTAACCTCTCTCTGTGGCTATGGAAATTCAAAGAGATACTTTCTTCCTGCAATCAGTGGTATTTATTGAGTGCTTACTATGTGTAGAGTGCACTGTAGTACAAGGTTGGGAGAGTACAGTACAACAGAAGTAAAACATGTTCCCTGCAGCCCTGACTCATCACCTTACTGTACCTGCCCCCACTTTTCTGCTGTCAATATGGTGTCTTCTTCCCCTACACCTTCAGATATGCTTGTTCTTCACATACTAACATAGTTCCCTTTCAGTCTTATAGGTCCAGCATCAGTTGAATGAGGAGGACCCAAATAATGCAGTATGGGTAAGGGAGGGGTCTGAGTAAAAGAAAAATAATGATAATGGTGGTGGTTGTTATGCGCTTACTATGTGCCAAGCACTGTTCTATACACTGGGGTAGATACAGGGTAATCAGGTTGTCCCATGGGGAGCTCACAGTTTTGAAATGCCCATTTTACAGATCAGGTAACTGAGGCCTAGTGAAGTGATATGATTTGCCCAAAGTCACATAACTGACAAACAGTGAGTTGTGGGGTGAATACTTAAGAGCTTGGTGGGTGTGCCTAAATGCATGTGTGAGCTCCAAGGGAAAATAAAGTGTGTGTATGTGTGTGTATTTTGTTAGGTTGGGCACGGGGATCATGCGAGCTTTAGTCAGGGAACGGCTCATTGTAAAAGAAACAATTTCGGTAGCGGTCTTATAGTTTTGGGAGACCACTAGCATGTCCCCTATGTAGGAGGGAGGCTGTGGTCCACGTGAGACATATTGATGGGTCTGGACTTTGCAGGGGCTTCGTAAACCCCACTCATGAGCCATCTGGCAGTGGATGTCCAAGGGTTACCAGTGAAGGGAAGGGAGGGACCAGAAGCATCTCACCACACTTCTTGGCCATGAGGACTGCTCTCCCTGCAGTGAGGATGCAGGGCAGGTGATTCCCCTGTAGAGGTAAAATCAGGAGCTGAGCTTTCATCTCTATGGGAAGGTGATGGGGCCATGTGTGGATGATTAAGGGTTATGGCAGGATGAGGAGGAAGTGAACAGAGAGGCCTGTCATTCTCATCCCTGAGGCTGGTTCTGCAAACAGCAGTTAAGGCCCTGTGGAAGGAACTGGTTCTGTCTCATTTGACTGTGGGACTGAGAAACCCAGGAGCCTTAATTCTACAGATGAGTCAATCCTCCCTGAACCCACAGTCCTGTCCACAGGGTCACCCTGCTCATCTCTAGCCCCTCCAGAGCTGAAACCTCTTGGTCCCTGATGGCGACTACCTCTGAGGGAGTTGGGAGGGTGCAAGGGGGTAGGGGTCAGTCTAGTGTTAAGGGTGAAGCTGGCTAGGTGCTTCTGGTTTCCTAGTTGGAAGCTGTTCTAGGCCAAGGGCCTCCCTGCAGGTGTGTGTGTATGTGTGTGTGTGTGTTTGTGTGGGTATCATCCCTCACCTATCCTGACCTCATTCTCTTGTTGTGCATAGGACAATGGGTAGTGGGGTGAAGATCCTAATCCTCCATCTCAGATGGCTCCCTCAATCTTCAAACTGCCTCTTTGTTCGCCAGCCTCTTTCTGTGGCTGTGGAAGTTCTTCGGGACACTACCCTCTTGTAGTCAATCTGTGGCATTAATTGAGTGCTTAGTATGTGCAGAATACTGTTCTAAGTGCTTGGGAGAGGACAATACAACAGAATTAGTAGACATGTTCCCTGAAGCCCTGACTCACCACTTCAGTATACCTGCCTCCACTTTTCTGCTCTCATTATGGTGTCTCCCTCCCTTATACCTTCAGATGTGCTTGACTTCTGGATTCCCCAAGAGTCCCCTTTCAATCTTATAGGTCCAGGATCATTTTAATGAAGTGGACCCAGTCGATACAATACAGGTAAGGGAAGGATCTGAGTATAAGGATATGTACTTAATTGCTTTGGAGTGAATTTTTCAGTGCTTAGTGGGCGGGGTAATGTTAATGGTTGAGCTGGAAGGGAAAATAAAGTGTGTCAGGGTCAGGAAAGGAACCCTTTTGTGACTGCTGGTGGCTTCTGGCAATATAGTGCAAGGTGGAAGATAGTGTCCATCAGTGTGTCCACCCCACTGCTCTCTGAGAAGAGTTGAGTGGGCTCCATCAAAGGTAATCAGGGGTGTGGGTCGGGGGGCACTGAGCAGGTATTGTATTAGAAAGTGAATTATTCCATGCTTAGCTGTTGGCCCTCCATTCCCTTGAGGACAAACCATTTCTGGAGTGACACAGTTGGAGCTGAGTTGCAGGTTGGCATTTGTTTAGTGTAGAGTGAAGCAGCTTGCTTAAGCATGGTCTGTCTCTACACCTCTCTGTTAAGGCCAGTGTCTTGGGAAGGAGGGGGCCGGTGGACGGCCAAGTGCTTGCAAGAAAACTAGGCTGCCTGGAATCCACATGTGTCTTAAGGCAAGGCTCCAGAAGTCCCGATGGGTTTTAGCCAAGACAGGTGGAGAAGCTCTTGTGACACCTCACCTCCATCAGATCCATGATCCAGACTCTACTGCCCCTTTGGTGGTGAGTCACAAGCCTCCTGCCCCTCACCCCCTTCACTAGATCTGTGTCCCGTTGGCTCAGATGCAGATAGGAGTCCTGGAACACCAACCCCCTGCAGTACACAGCTCAGAGTAGGAGGACTTGAGGGAGAATCTGACTGGCTATTACTCTCCCAACAGAGACTGCTCAACAGCTTGCTCTGGACTTGAGGACCATCCCCTTGCAGTGTGGGTCCGGTCAAATCAATTCTAAGATTTGCCCACCCTGGAGAGATGGAGCTGTCGATCTCATCACCACCACAAAGGGAAGATTTATTTTTATTTGTGTTTGTGTGTGTGTGTGTGTGTGCGAGAGAGAGAGAGAGAGAGAGAGAGAGAGAGAGATGGGGTTAGCTTTTGGGATGTTAGTGAGGTGGGGTCTGCTACCCTTGGCCCAGAGGCTGGTTCTGGACGCTGAGGCTCTGTGCAGGGAACTGGGTCTGTTGGATTTGACTGCGCGACTGAGAAGACCTGAGCACCTTAATTCAATAGACAGGTCCAATCTCCCTGTGTCCATAGTCCTGCATACAGGGTCACCCTACACATTCTCAATCCCTGGAGAGGGTACCCTTCTGTGTCTTTGGTGGCTTCTGGGATTCTAATATCTGGGATAGGAAAAGGTGGCATCAGTGTGTCCACTCCATTCGACACTGAAAAGTAGAGTGTTGTGGACTCTGGTCCGAGACCATCAACGGGTGTGGTTTGGGAGGAGCAGAGTAGCCAGGCTTGGTAGCAGAGGTGGACTTGTGAAGTTGTGCTGGACCTCCAGTCTCTGGAGAATGAGGCCCTCCTGGAGTAACAGAGCTAGGGTTCTAAGAAGGGGGCCACCAAGTAGCAGTAGGGCAGAGCGTTGCAGTCAGCTTAGCTGGGGTCATCTGTCCATACAGCGCAGTTCTACTGATTTTAGGTTCAGTGTTTCATAGGGGAGAGGGAAATGGAGCCTGCAAGAAACCCCTAGTTTATCTGCAATCTCTACCCCTCCCTCTCCAACTATGAGCCAAATGAGTCTGCTGGAAACTGAATGGTTTGGCCACAGATGTGGACTGCAGAGGACAGAATGGGGGAACCCGGCCCCTCAGGCTCACTAGTCCACATGCATCTTTTAAGACCAGGTTCCACAATTCCAGATGGGTTTCATTCAGGACTGGTGGAGAAGGTCCAGTGACACCTTGCTTCCATTAGACCCAAGTTCTACTGCCTTCTACCCAGAGGAGGGCTCTGCAGTGAGTCCTGTGTCTTGGAGGGGACAGGGAGTGGGTGTGAGGGAGAAGGGGAGATTGAGTTTGTCCTGTGGTCTCAGACACAGAAACAGTGTTTGCTCCCTCAGGCACCCCCCAAAACCTAGGTTATCTGCAATCTTCTAGGCCTCCTTCTCCGGCTCTAAGAGACTGAGGACAGACACATGAGGAATGATGAAACAGTAAAACACAACATGCATGCACAAAATAAAAACAAAATCAGCTCTCTTCCTCTTCTCTCACTCTCTTCTGCACTTAGTACATTGCCTCCAGTGCTTAGTACAGTGTCTGGCACATAGTAAGTGCTTAACAAATACCATTACTATTAAATAGAGGAAATGAAGGCTTCGATGGGGAAGACCTCTTGGAGGAGATGAAATTTTAGGAAGGCTCTGAAGGTGAGGGGAGTGACCGTCTGTCTGCTTTGAAGGGCCAGACTGCCCTGACTGTTCCTGGGGTCCAGTGTCAGCTGCCCAGATGTGGGGGCTGTGAGGAGGGAACTGAGACAGGACAGGAAAGTGAGGTAGGGGTCAAGAGATGAGACCCACTGGACAGCTGTTGGGAATTTCTGTTTCTCTGGACAAACCCTAAAATAATGATGATGATAGTATTTGTTAGCACTTACTGTGTGTCGGGGACTGTACTAAGCCCTGGTGGATTCAAGCCAATTGGGTTGAACACAGTCCCTGTCCCACATGGGTCTCCCAGTCTCAATCCCCATTTTAGAGATGAGGTAACTGAGGCTCAGATAAGTGAAGTGACTTGCCCAGGGTTACACAGCAGACAAGTGGCAGAGCTGGGATTAGAACCCATGACCTTCATGCTATAGATCCTTTTCCCCTGACCCCCATCTTTCCCACAGCCATCCCCTCCTCCAATGAAGTGACTCGGGGTTCTTCCCGGGACACCTGATCTCTAACCCAGCTACTTCCATTTGGGGGAATTAATGCCATCCTGGCCCTATATAAGCCTCTAGGGCCTCACTCACTCTACTCAGAGTCGCGTGTGTTGGCGTCATTGTAAGTGTTTAGTGAGTTTAGGTAAAAAAGGAGGAGGAGGAGGTGTTGAGTTTTGGGTAACCTTGAATCTGTTTTCTGGCTTCATAATAGTAATGGTATTTGTTAAGCACTTACTATGTGCCTAGCACTGGCTTGCTTCTTCTGGGCCAGGTAATATTTTTAAAGATCTCCAGGCAGGACTGTTCTGTTAGGGGTATCATTCCTCACCTATCCTGACTTCATTAATAGCCGTGTTGGGGGTGAGGGGTGAATAGTGGGGTAAAGTGTCTAAAACTCCATCTCAGAAGGCTTCCTGGCCACTCGAACTGCCTTTTTGTTCTCCCCCATTTCTCTGAGGCTGTATTATAAGTTCTGAGACAATTCTCTCCTGCAAACAATGGTATTTGAGTGCTTACTTTGTGTAGAGCACTGTACTCCATGCTTAGGAGGGTGTAAGATAACAGAATGAGTAGACATGTTACCTGCAGCCCTGACATATCACCTCAGCCCACCTGTCCCCCACTTCTCTGCTCTCATTATGGTGTTTCCTTCCCTTATACCTTCAGTTATGCTTGTCTTCCACATTGTAACATCGTTCCTTTTGCATCATATAGGTCCAGCAGCCGTTGAATGGGGAGGACACAGATAATACAACAATGGTAAGGGAATGATCTGAACATAAGGGTATTTGGTGAATACTTCAGTGTTTGGTGGGTGAGCCTAATTGCATGGGTGAGCTGGAAGGGGAAATAAGGTGTGTGGTGGGGTTGGGGATGGGTGGGGAGGATGAGTGCTTTAGTCAGGGTAAACTTGTTGGAGAAGAAAGAATTTCAGTGAGGTTTTCAAAGTTTTGGAAAACTGCTGGCATGTGCAGTATGTGGGTGAGGAAGGGGAGGATGTGTGGGGATGGGTGGAGGTGGACCAGGTTTATCACAGTAAGCAGGCTGGAGCTTTCAGGGACTTCCTAAATCCAACTCAGAACCTCCAGATCGGGAGGTGGATGTTCAAGAGGTGAGGGGAAGAGGTGAGGGGAGGTGAGGGGAAGAGAGAAACCAGTCCATGGCTCCTTCCAGAAGCTTCTCACCACACTTCCTGGCCGTGAGGACTGTTCCCCCTCCAGTGAGGATGCAGAGCAGCTGATTGCCATGGAGAGGTAGAATCAGAAGCTGGGCTACCATCTCTAAGGGAAGGTGATGGGGATGTGAAGGTGATGGGGATGTGGATGATTAGAGGTTACAGCAGCAGCAGGAGGAGGAGGAGTCTGTGGTGAGGAGAGAGGGCTGTCACTCTCAGCACTGAGGCTGGTTCTGCAAATGGGGGTTAAGGCCCTGTGTAGGGAACTGGTTCTGTTGGACTTGACTGTGGGAATGAGAAGATCCAGTGCCCTTAAATCTATAGATGGTTCCATCCTCCCTGAACTCCCATTCCTGTCCTCAGGGTCACCCTGCACATCCCCTGCAGAACTTAGAATGCCTCTGTGACTGCCTCTGAGGAAGTTGGCGGGGTGGGGAGAATAAAGTGTTAAGAATGTAGCTGGCTAGGTGCTTTCAGGTTTGTTAGCTGGGAGCTCTTCTAGGCCTCCCTGCAGGGCTGTTCTGTGAGGGTATTGTCCCTCATCTATCCTGACATCATTCATGCCTCCTTTGGGTGTTGGGGGTGGGTAGAGGGGCCAAGGCCCTAATACTCCATCTCGGAAGGCTCCCTAGCCACTCAAACTGCATCTTTGTCCTCCAGCCTCTCTCTGTGGCAGTGGAAGTTCTCAGAGACCCTTCCTTCTTACAATTCATCAATGGTACTTACTGAGTGCTTACTATGTCAGAATACTGTTCTAAGTGCTTGGGAGAGGACAATCCAATGGAATTAGCAGACATGTTCCCTGCAGCCCTCATTCACCACCTCCGTATACCTGTTCCAACTTTTCTGCTGTCATTATGGTGTCTGTCTCCCTTAGACATTCAGGTGTACTTGTATTCTGTATTCCAAAAGAGTTCCCTTTCAATCTTAGAGGTCCAGTATCAGTTGAATGGGCCGGGGGGGGGGGCGGGGGGGCGGGGGGCAGATGATCTACTGCAGCAAAGGGAAGGATCTGAGTATAAGGATATGTACCTAACTGTTGTGGTGTGAATTCTTCAGTGCTTAGTGGCTGAGCTTGAATGGAAACTAAAGTGTGTGTTTGGGGCTGGGTGTGTGTGGTGGGGGTGGGGGTAGGGGAGCAGGGAGGTTTGTGTATGTGTCTGTATGTGTCTGTCAAGATCCCTTTTTGCATCCTCTTCTCCCATGGAAGGAACAGTTCTATGAGGGCTGCTGGCTTCTGGCAATGGAGTGCTAGTTGGAGCACTGTGCCCATCAGTGGGTCCACCCCTTTCCTCTCTGAGAAGAGTTGAGTGGGCTCCATGTGAGTGATCAGGGGTGTGGATGGGGAGCACAGAGTAGGCATTATATTAGAAACTGAAATATCCCATCCTTAGCTGCTGGCCCTCCAGTCCCTTGAGATCAGGCCATTTCTGGAATTACACAGTTGGATCTGAGGTGCATGTTGGTATTGGTTTAGGGTAGGGTAAGCATCTGGCTTAAGGGTGGCCTGTCTCTACACCTCTCTCTGTTAGGGCCAGTGTCTTGAGGGTGGGGGTTGGAGGGCCAAGTGCTTGCAAGCAAACTAGGCTGCCTGCAAATTGTCTCTCCACCCCCCCCCCCCAACTCCTTCTCCAGCTGAGACCGCTTGCTGTTGTTAGAGGGCAGGGTGGGGCATCCACACCCCTCAATATTACTAATTCAGGTGTGGCTTTCAAGGCCAGGTTCCACAGCTCCAGACACAGACCTCATTTCAAGTGTTCCATTGTGACACCCTACTCCATCGGGTAGGGGCTCTTCTGCGTCATCCCCAGAGAAGGCCTCGGTGAGTCCCAAATCCCCCGGTGGCATGTTGGCTCAGTCCTGGCAGCACTGCTCAAGGCAGGATGGTCATGGTGGAGAATTTGACCTGTCCATTGCTCTCTACCGAGACACCTTGCCTCATAGACCATCTCTCTAATGTGGACATAAGCCACTTCCCAGAAATGTCCTGCTTGTCAAGATGGTCACGGTCTGGGCTCCCACCCAAAAGGGAATAGTGTGTATGTAATGAGTTGGGGATGGGAGGGTTAGTGAGAGGACCACCACTCTCAGCACAGAAGTTGCTTCTGTTAACTGAGGGTCTGACCAGGGCACTGGTTCTGTTTGAATGTGGGACCGAGCAGACCCGGGGCCCCTTAATTCTATTGACGGGTCAGGCCTCTGTGCCCACAGCCCTGTCTGCAGAGTCACCCTGCACGTCCTCAGTCTCCAGAGAAGGAACCCTTCTGGACTTGACAGTGGTGGCTTCTGGGGTTCTAGTGTAGGACAGAGTGGCATCAGTATATCCATCCCAATCCTCTCTGAGGCGCAGAGCCTTGCGGACTTCAGTCTGAGTAATTCAGCGGGGGTGCTGGTGGAAGAGACACGGGAAGCAGCATGGCTTAGTGGAAAGAGCATGGACTTGGGAGTCAGAGAACATGGGTTCTAATCCCACCTCCACCACTTGTCTGCTTTGTGGCCTCGGGCAAGTCACTTAACTTGTCTGTTCTTCAGTTACCTCATCTGTAAAATGGGGATTCAAAGTGTGAGCCCCACCTGCAACAACTTGATTACCCTGTATCTACCCCAGCGCTTAGAACAATGCTTGGCATATAGTAAGTGCTTAACAAATACCACAGTTGTTATTATTGTTGTTTTTATAAGGCTGAATTCTGTCTAGTCTGCAGTCGGTGCTGGGCCTCTCGTCCCTGGCGAATGAACCCCTCCTGGACTAACAGAGTTAGGATCTCAGGGTGGAGGTTAGAGGTGCATAATGTAGCTATGCTGAGCTGTGCCTGTAAACCTCACCTCTCCTAGACCATCCATGTTTTGGGGGAGACTCTAGTTTGCATAACTAGATTTTTTGCAACCCACTCTCTCTTCCTTTCCATTGGACAGATGTTTCTCCTGGAGACCAAGTGTCTGACAGAAGGGGCTTTCAGCTGCTGACAGAGGCCAGGGTGGCATGGCTCAGTGGAAAGAGCCTGGGCTTCGGAGTCAGGTCATGAGTTCGACTCCCGGCTCTGCCACTTGTCAGCTGGGTGACTGTGGGCAAGGCACTTAACTTCTCTGTGCCTCAGTTACCTCATCTGTAAAATGGGCATTAACTGTGAGCCTCACGTGGGACAATCTGATTACCCTGTATCTACCCCAGCACTTAGAACAGTGCTCTGCACATAGCGCTTAACAATTACCAACATTATCACCTATCTCTACGATCACTATTCCAGGTGTCTTCCAATCAATCAACTGTGTTGAGCACTTAAGGTGTGCACAGCACTGTATGAAGAGTCCCATTCCCTGCCACCAGGGAGCTTAGAATATAGAAGAGACAAACGTTAATATAAATAATAAATTATCCTTATATCCATTAGTGCTGGGAGGGGGGAAGGGGAGAGACCCACTGAATGGAGTGGAACAAAAGGAAAAGAGGCCTTAGGCCAGGCCTCTTGAAGGATACGTGACTTCAGTAAGGCTTTGGAGGCTGGGGGGAGTCATTTTGTGTAAGACATAAAGACTGAAGGTGTTTGAGTCCAGTGGTAGGACATGGGTGAGAGGTCAGGGGCAAGATAGACGGAGTTGAGGTAGAGTGAGTAGGTCGGCAGTAGAGGAGCAAAATGTGTAGGCTGGGATGTAGTATGATAGTGAAGCAGGAGGGTACAAGGTGACTGTGCTTGAAAACTGATGGTAAGGAGTTGCCGTTTGATGTGCAGGTGGATGAGCAACCACTGGAGGTTCTCGATCATGGAACTCTCTCTCTCTGGACAGTCTCCCATTTCTTCCTGCCTACTTGGATGTCCTCATTTCACCCCAAATTTAATATGTTTTAAACAGAACATTTTACCTTGGCAGCCAAACCTGTCCTTCCCCTGACTTTTCCATCACTGTAGATGGCACCACTATCCTTCCTGTCTCACAAACTCATAACCTAGGCATTATCCCCCACTCATCTCTCCCATTTAATCCATCACTATACCCTGATAACATGGCTAAAATCCTCCCTTTCCTCTATCCAAACTACCATGTTAATCCCATGACTTATTCTATCCTGCCTTGATTATTGTATCAGCCTACTGTCTCCTGTCTCATCCCACTTAACTTGATACTTCACTCTGCTGCCCAGATCATTTTCCTCCAAAAACAGTCAGGTCATGTTTCCTCTCTCCAGTGACTGCCCACTTGTCTGCTCTGCCACTTGTCTGCTGTGTCACCTTAGGCTAGTCACTTACCTTCTCTGTGCCTCAGTTCTCTCCTCTGTAAAATGGGCATTAAGACTGTGAGCCCTATGTGGTACGGGGACTGTGTCCAACCCAGTTTACTTGTATCTACATCAGTGCTTAGAGCAGTGCCTTTAACAAATGCCATTATTATTTTTATTATCATTATTTAAATACTCAATTACCTTACTCCCTCTTACCTCACCTCGCTATTCTCCTACTCCAACCCAGCCCACCCACCTGCCTCTAATTCTAACGTTCTCACTGTATCTGAATGTTGTCTCTACTGCTTACCCCTCCCCGGTGTCCCGCCTCTGGATTTCCCTTTCTCATAGCTGATCAACAATTACTCTATCTGCCGTATTGAAGGCATACCTCCTCCCAGAAGCCTTCGCACAGTAAGGCCTCCTTTCCTCTTCTCCACTCTCTGTGTCACCCTGACTTGCCTCCTTCATTCATCACCACCACCCCTCAGTCCCACAACACTTACATACATATCTGTGATTTATTTCTATTAATATCTGTCCACTCCTCTAGACTGTAAGCTCATTGTGGGCAGGCAATCTGTCTCTTGTATTCATTCATTCAATTCAATAGTATTTATTGAGCGCTTACTATGTGCAGAGCACTGTACTAAGCACTTGGAATGTACAATTCGGCAACAGATAGAGACAATCCCTGACCATTGATGGGCTTACAGTCTAATCGGGCGGATTAGACTTGTACTTTCCCAAACACTTAGTTCAGTGTTCTGCAAGCAGTAATAGCTCAATAAATACAGTTGACTGATGGGTGAGGTGGGGGGTAGGAGGAAGTGTTTGCAAAAAAAAAAGTTGCAATCTCCTACCCCTTGTTCTTCAGCTTTGAAACAACTGAGTTGGCTGGACACTAAAGGGTTTAGCCAGAGAGACCTTAAAGGGCAGGATAGGGGAACAAGGACTCTTGGGTTTCATCATCCACATGTGACTTCAGGCCAGGTTCCACAACTCCAAATGGATTTCAGCCAGGACCAGTGAAGAAGCTCCAGTGACAAGTCGCTTTTATGAGATTCATGCTCCAGGCTTTACTGCCCCTTATCTACAGAAGGTGGTGAGTCACAAGTCTCCTCCCCCTTGCCTCCTGCACCAGGTCTGTGTCTTGTCAGCTTGGATGCAGACAAGAGTCCCACATCACCAGCCCACTGCAATGCACTGCTTGGGGTAGGATGAGTCGAAGGAGAATCTACTAGGTTATTACTCCGCAAACAACTCACCCGGCCTTGAGGAGCAGCCCCTTCCAGTGTGGATCCAGGCAAATCAATTCTCAGATTTACTGCACCCTGGAAAGTTGAGGTTGTGGGCCATATTGCCACCACAAAGGGAAGTGTGTGTGTGTGTGTGTGTGTGTGTGTGTGTGCGAGTGCGCGCGTGCATGACAGAGAGAGAGAGACTGAGAGATTGGTTAGCTTTTGGGATAGAATAGTGAGGTGGGGGGCTGCCACTCCTGGTACAAAGGCTTGTTATGGAAGCTGAAGCTCTGTGCTGGGAACTGGTTCTGTTGGACATGACTACTGAGAAGACCTGGGTCCCTTAATTCTATAGATGGGTCAAATCTCTCTGTGTCGACAGTCCTGTATGCAGGGTCACCCTGCACATCCTCAGTCCCTGAAGAAGAGACCTTTCTGTGTGGGGGAGTCGTGGCTTCCAGAGGTGTAGTGTCAGGAACAGGACAGGGTGGCAACGATGTATCTGTTCCATTCATCTCTGAGAAGTGGAGCGTGCCCGAGAACAAGACAGGAGGGGTGTGGTTTGGGAGGACCAGAGCAGTGAGGCTTGGTACTAGAAGTTGATTTAAACAATTTTGCTGGACCTCCAGTGTCTGGAAAACAAATTCCTTTTGGAGTAACTAAGTTGAGTTTCTGAGAGTGGGCCACTAAGTATTGCAGTTAGCTGTGGTATGTCTATACACCTAATTTTTCCTGACGATAGGTTCAGTGTCTGGTGGGGAAGTGGGAAAATTGTGTCTGCAAAAAAAAAAAAAAAGCAACCAGGAAATCTAGGTTGTCTGCAATCTACTAGCCCTCTCTCTTCAACTGTTGAACAACCTGAATCTGCTGGACACTGAAGGCTTTGGCTCCAGAAGTGGACCTCAGAGGGCAGGATGGGGGAACCCTGTCCACTCAGGCTCAGTAATCGCTGTGTGTCTTAAGGCCAGGTTCTACAGCTCCAGGTGGATTTCAGTCAGAAATGGAGGAGAAGTTCCAGTGACACCTCACTTCCATCACATCCAGGCTCTGCTTTGTGCCCGGAGGATGTCTTTGCAGTGAGTTGCATTTCTTGGAAGGGTGGGGAGTGTATGTTTTGGGGGTTGGGGGGGAGAGAAAGGTGGCATGAGTTTCTACGGTTGGCTGAGACCCAGAAAGGAGTCCCAAATCCCCAACCTCAGCATTGCACAGCTCAGAGTAGGATGACTCAAGGGAGTCAACAGTGGTGTGGTGGGGAAGAGTGGAGCAGGAGGTTTTCTATTTGAAATTGACTTGTCCAGTTGTCCTAAATATCCAGTCACTGGAGATTGAGTGCCTGCTGGGGTTCTGAGGAGGGGGCCGCCAAGTACTAATAGGGTAAAGTATTGTAATAATAACGATAATTATGGTATTTAAGTGCTTTCTATGTTCCAAACACTGTTCTATGTGCTGGGGGTAGATACAAAGTCATCAATTTCTCCCACATTGGGCTCATAGTCTTAATCCCCATTTGATAGATGAGGTAACTGAGGCACAGAGCAGTTCAGTGGCTTGACCAAGGTCACCCAGCAGACAAGTGGCAGGGCTGGGAATAGAACTCATGTCCTCTTAATCCCAAGACCATGCTCTGTCAGCTTAAACTGTGGTGGTCAGTATTTGTGACCACCCCTCCCTCCCCCAAAAAAAATCTACCCAAAAAACAAGGTTGTCTGTCACTCCTTATCCCTCTGTCTGTAGCTGTGAGAAATGATGTTCCTGTAGGCTGAGGTGTTCAGTAACAGATGAGGACTTCAGAGGGCAGGAACACAGCCCCTTAGTCTCACTAATCCACGTGTGTCTTCCAGGGCCAGTTTCCTCAACCCCATATGGGTTTCAGCCAGGATGGGTGGGAGAAGCTCCAGTAACAGTCAACCTCCATGAGGGGAATGCTCCAGGTTCCTCCTTGAGACACCCGGAGGAGTTTTTGGTGGCGAGTCCCAAGTTTTTGCCCACACCCCTGCTGGGTGACTCAGACACAGAAGCCCTGCGGTGCTCATCTTGGGGTAGTAGGACCAAGGGTAGACTCTGACCAGCTATTTCTGTCCAAACAGGTGCTGTTGAATGCATTGTCCTGGCCTTGAGGACCATCCCCCTGCAGCGTGGGCACAGTCAAGTCAATCCCCAGACTTGCCCCACCAGTTAGAGATTGAACTGTGGACTGTGTTGCCACCACAAAGGGAATGATTTGTGTGAGTGTGTGTGTGTATGTGTGTGTGTGTGCATGTGTAAAGGGGCTAAGCCTTTGCGGAAGGATAGTTAAGACAAGGCTGCCACTCTAGGTTTGGAGGCTGATTCTGGAAACAGGGTCTGGGGCTCTGTGCAGGGAACTGGTTCTGTCTGACTTGACTGTGGGACTGAGAAGGGCTAGGGCCCTTAATTCTATACCTGGGTTAAACCTCCCTGCATGCACAGTCCTGTCTGCAGGGTCAACCTACACATTCTCAGGCCCTGGAAAAGGGACCTGTCTTGGCCTGGCAGTGGAGGCTTCTGGGAGTTTAGTGTCCAGAGTCAGGCAGGAAGATGATCAGTGTATCTACTCCATTCCTTTCTGAAAAGCAGAGTAGTGAGATTGAGTTGTCAAAGGTGTGGACTGGGTGCATGGAGTGCCAGCATTGTACCCCAAACTGAACTTTGTTCAGTTTGGATTGAACCTCCAGTCCTGGGACTACAAGCACCTCTTGGGCTAACAGATTTGGAGGGGGTGGTTAAGTATTAGTAGGGCAGAGTTTTCTCTTCAACTTAATTGTGACTGATTGTTTAGGTCTGTAGACTTCACAACTCCTGGTGGTAAGGTCATTTGGAGGAGGGAAAACTTAATGCCTCATGTTTTTTGTTTCTTTAAAAAAAAAGTCAAACCATACCCTTTTCTCTCCAGCTTCGAGACGACTGATCCTCTTGGAGACATGAGTGTCTGGCGATTTAATTGTGGTCATCAGCTTTAGATATAGGGCACTCTGAGAAATGCTTATCTTCAGGATCACTAAGCCAGGCGTCCCTGCCAAGGTTTCAAATGTGCATCGGCATGACCAGCGGCAAAGCTCCAGTAGTACCCCACCTCCTTTGGACAGATGCCCCAGGATCCTGTGTTGCCAGAGAAGGCCTCGCCAGTGAGTCTTTTCCTAGTTCCTTGTCTAGACAGCTCTAAGACCTAGCAGGATGTCCCTCAGCCTCAAAGTCTGGCAGTGCATAGGTTGGGGTTGATGGCAGAGGGGAGACTCTGACTAGCTATTAATTGCTGTACAAAGGCAGTACAGTGCACTTCCCTGATCTTGAGGATCATCCCTTCGTAGCTTGGACAGTCTAGTCAGTTTTCACACATGTCCAGCCATTGAGATGGAGCCATGGGAAGGTGCTGCTACTTCAAAGGGAAGGTGTTGCAGTGGTGTGGGTGTGTGGGCGTTGTGTGTGTTAGTGAATGCCTTCGCATGAATCAAACTCCTCACTCTCGGCTTCAGAGCTCTCCATCACCTGGACCCCTCCTACCTCACCTCCCTTCTCTCCTTCTACAGCCTACCCCGTACACTCCGCTCCTCTGCCGCTAACCTCCTCACGGTGCTTCATTCTCGTCTGTCCCGCCATCGACCTCTGGCCCACATCCTACCTCTGACCTGGAATGTCCTCCCTCCTCACATCCACCAAACTAACTCTCTTCCACTCTTCAAAGCCCTACAGAGTGCTCACCTTCTCCAGGAGGCCTTATGCGACTGAGCCCTCCTTTTCCCTCTGCCCCTCCTCCCCTCCCCATTCCCCCTTCTCCCGCCCTCTGCTCTTCCCCCTTCCTCTCCCCACAGCACTTGTGCATATTTGTATATATTATTTATTACTCTATTTTATTAATGATTCATTCATTCAATAGTATTTATTGAGCGCTTACTATGTGCAGTGCTTGGAATGTACAATTCAGGAACAGATAGAGACAATCCCTGCCCAGCAATGGGCTTACAGTCTAAATAGGGGGACAGAAAAAACAAGTAGTCAGGCATCAATACCATCAAGATAAATAGAATCATAGATATAAATTCATCATTAATAAAATAGAGTAATAAATAATATATACAAATATGCACAAGTTTTGTGGAGAGGGGAAGGGGGAATAGGAGAGGGGAGGAGGGACAGAGGGAAACAGAGGGCTCAGTCTGGGGAGCCGCCTGGAGGAGGTGAGCTTTCAGTAGGGCTTTGAAGAGGGGAAGAGACTTAGTTTGGCAGATGTGAGGAGGATGGGCAATCCAGATCAGTGGTAGGACGTGGGCCAGGGGTCGACAGGGGAACAGACAAGAACAAGGCATCGTTAGGAGGTTAGTGGCAGAGGAGCGGAGTGTATCGGTGGGCTGTAGAAGGAGAGAAGGGAGGTGAGGTAGGAGGAGGCCAGGTGATGGAGAGCTTTGAAGCCACGGATGAGGAGTTTCTGTTTCATGCAAAGGTTGATGGGGAACTGCTGAAGGTTTTTGAGGAGGGGAGAGACATGCCTAGAGCATTCCTGTAGATAGATAATCCAGGCAGCAGAATGAAGAATAGACTGGAGCGGGGACAGCAAATGGGAGATCAGAGAGTATGAGGAGAGACAGAATGGGAGATCAGAGAGGAAGCCGATGCAATAATCCAGTCAGGATATTATGAGAGCTTGTACTAGCAAGGTAGCAGTTTGGATGGAGAGGAAAGAGTGGATCTTGGCGACGTTGTGAAGGTGAGACCAGCAGGTTTTGGTGACAGATTGGATGTGTGGGGTGAATGAGAGAGCAGAGTCAAGGATGACACCAAGGTTGCAGGCCTGTGAGACGGGAAGGATGGTTGTGCTGTCCACAGTGACGGGGAAGTCAGGGAGAGGACAGGGTTTGGAAGGGAAGATAAGGAGCTCAGTCTTGGACTTGCTGAGTTTTAGGTGGTGGGTGGACACTGATACCTGACTACTTGTTTTGTTTTGTTGTCTGTCTCCCCCGCTTCGACTGTGAATCTATTTTTGGGCAGGGATTGTCTCTCTCTGTTGCCGAATTGTACATTCCAAGTGCTTAGTACAGTGCTCTGCACACAGTAAACGCTCAATAAATATGATTAAATGAATGAATGATGGATGGGTGGGGGCGGCCTTATCTGGGTGGGAAGTCAGAACCATGACGAAGAGGATACCATTGTTGACAGAAGCTGGTTTTGGAAAATGGGTCTGGGGCTCTGTGGAAGGTGCTGGTTCTGTTTGGCTTGACTGTGGGACTGAAGACCCGGGCCCCTTAATTCTATAGAGTCAAAATCCTGCCTTCCCAATCAACCTGCACATCCTCAGGTGCCAAAGAAAGGAACTCTTCTGTGTCTGATATAGGCTTCTGGGGAAGCCAGATAGGTGGTGCTTTGTCAGGAGTAAGGCAGGGCTGGTCACTGTCTATCTCATCATCTGCTGAGAAATTGAGTTATGAGGATTTTTGGAAATGGATATTAGTGGTAAGCATCACAGTGAGGCACAGTGGATAAGTTGCATTGACAGTCAAGTATACAGATTGGGCAACTGAAAATGCAGGCACTGTACTAGAAACTGATTTTTCTGTCCCATATACAAATGCGCTGGGTACCTCTGGAATCGGGAATACCAGCCCTACAAACCAGATAGTTGGAGGGGAAGGGTCTCTGGGGTACACAGGGGACCAGTGTGAAGCACAGGGTATAGCACAGTAGTGAACAGTACTCACTGAACCTTCCTTGCACATCTCTATTTCCTAGAGAAGGGACCTTTCTCTATCTCATACATGTTGCTCCCAGGGGACTGGCTGTGTTTTTGTGTGTGTGTGTGTGTTTATGTCTGTCCACCCCATTCTTTTCTGGAATCCTGTAGCCTCCAATCTGAGTCTTCATAGGGAGTATAGAAAGTTTTGGTCCTGGATACTGCAGGACTTAGCACTCCCCTTTTTGTCTGCCATTGAACTGGAAACTTCTTGCTCTATAAGTCCAGGCCTCTCCCAGCCTGGGAGTGTGGGGATCCAATGGCAGGTTGGGAACACTGGAGAAGCAACATCATCTGTGGTGGTTCTCCCAGGCCTGTTGAACAATAGGTTGACTCGGAGGGGCGGTGGAGGACACTTGTGAACACTTAATTTTGGAGAAGCTGCATTGTTTGCATCACCACCCGTTTTCTTCTCAACTTGCTGGAGCACCATCAGACCACTCACTGCGCATCGTGCTCTTGAGGGGAATCTAGTCACTAGGGCCACCTCAAAAATCTCATAGCCCGTGAGCAGGAATTTGACTTTGCCTGTTCACTGCTCGGCAACAATGATTCCCCTCCCTCAGTAACTCCCATGCTTATTGCCTTCACCATCTGTTCTAGACTTTTAACTCCTGCCTTAAACCCTCAGTGCCCCCAACTCCCTTCTTGTCACTGAGGCAACTGCCAGTGCTTAATAACATGCTCTGCATTTAGGGAGTTTTGAATCAGTACTATTACTACTACCTAAGACTCCTCGTCCTCCTCCTCTGTCATGTTTTTTCTCGACTTTGCAGCAGTGTTTCACCCTGTGGACCACCCTATGCACCGGTGAACACTATATACTCTCATCAATTTCCCCACCTGAGTCCTCTCCTGGCTTTCCTCCTCTGGTCTTTTTTGCTTGTTCTTCCTCTGACACTTCCTTTGGGTGCCCTCCCAAGGTTGGATTCTCTTCTATTCTCATACTATCCCCATTCCTTTAGCCCACAGATAGTCTCACAGATACAGATGTAAATACCCACTACCTAGCCTTTCTCCCCTACTTCTCAGCCCACACACTTCACACTGGAGGTGAGCTACTCATCATGCCTCTCTCTCATCTCTCACTATTCTCTTGCTTACTCTTCCTTTGACCCTCAAACTCCTCCCCAACCTTCTCATGTGGCAGATTATTGCCATTCCTCATTGAGGAAACTGACATGACACCTTCTCCAGGAGGCTGTGCATGATTAACCCTTCATCTCTCCACTCTGTTTCACCCCCGAAACTGGCACTTGATTGCTCTCATTGCTTAAAGACTTGGGCATTCACTAATCCTTACCTGCTAGGCATTTAAACATTAAAATTGCCAGTAGGAAGCAGTTCTAGAATGACAAATGCCTGTTTCCCCTGCTAGATTGTCCTTTCCTGAAAGGTGGGGATCATGTCTCCTTGGATTGTACTTAATAGCTACTCTTTGCTACGTGCAGGATGGACTTAAAGTTCTGTAACTAATCCAACTGTATTTTAGGGGTAGGATTCACCATTCCAGATGTGCACAAATCAGGACCAGTAGAGAAACATCAGTCTCCCCCTTCGGATGGGCATTTTCTTATCCATGTCTTCAGAGGGGGCCCGGAGAGCTAAGTTGAGTGCTGGGTCCTATCTGGGACAAACGGGAAGCTCCTCCAAGGACTTGTCTGGACTTGGTTGGCTCTGAGTGGCCATGGTAGAAACCGCTACCTAGTGCACCCTAAAACCATTCAAGTTATTTGGGTCCTCCTTTCTGACAAACCATTGCCTGTGTTCACAGGGGAGATGAGGGAAAAAGTGCCAAAAGAATGGATTAGGTCATGACGGACCACTTGGGTTCTCCGGCGGTCCGAGAATATTGACTGTGCAGGGCTTTTTCCATTTTTGCTTTGCAGGTTTGGCCCTGAACACCTTTTGTTCCAGTTTGGGTCCCGCAGCCTTTGCCTTGCAGGTTTTTCCTTGAACCCTTTTTGTTCCAGGTTGGGGCCATCTGCTTTTGCTTTGCAAGTTTGGCCCCGAACCCTTTTCATTCCAGTTTGTGTCCAGCAGCCTTTGACTTGCAGGTTGGGCCCGAAACAATTTGGATCCAGTTTGGAGCCCCTCACTTTTGCTTGGCAAGTTTGGCCCTGAACCCTTTTCGTTCCAGTTTGAGCCCAGGAGCCTTTGCCTTGCAGGTTTGGCCCCAAATTCTTTTTTTTACAGGTTGGGCTCCATAGCCTTTGCCTTGCAGGTTTGGCCCCGAACTCTTTTCCTTCCAGTTTGGGCTCCCCCACTCTTGCCTGGAAGTTTTGGCCCAAGCCCATTTCATTAGAGTTTGGCCCCGCAGCCTTTCCCTTACATGTTTGGCCATGGACACTTTTCATTACAGTTTCGGCCACCAACTCTTGCCTTGCAGGGTTGGCCCTGAACCCTTTTCTTTCCAGTTTGGGCCCCGCAGCATTTGCCTTGCATGTTTTTCCCCAAACCCTTTTCGTTCCAGTTTGGGCCCCGCAGCTCTTGCCTTTCAGGTTTGGCCCTGAACGCTTTTTGTTCCAGTTTGGACCCCGCAGCCTTTCCCTAGCAGGTTTGGCCCCTAACCCTTTTTCTTTGTTTGGGCCCCGCAGCCTTTGCTTTAAATGATTGCACCCCCAGCCTTTGCATTGCAGGTTTGGGCTCAAACCCTTTTCATTCCATTTTGGGTCCCACTGCTCTTGCCTGGAAGGTTTGGCCCAGAACACTTTGCACTGTAGTTCGGGCTCATCAGTCTTTGCCTTGCAGGTTTGGCCTCGAACCCTTTTTTTTCCTGCTTGGGCCCCCCTGGTTTTTTTGCATGCAGTTTTGGCCTCGAACCCTTTTCGTTCCAGTTTGGGCCCCAAAGCCCTTGTCTTGCAGGTTTGGCCCCAAACCATTTTTGTTCCAGTTTGGGCCCCACAGCCTTTGCCTTGCAGGTTTAGCCCCGAACACTTTTGGTACCTGTTTGGCCACTCCAGAGTTTGCCTCGCATGTTTGGCCCCGAGATTTTTCATTCAGGTTTCGGCCCAGCAGGCTTTGCTTGGCAAGTTTGTCCCAGAACCCTTTTTGTACAGGTTGGGCCCTGCAGGTTTGTCCCCAAGCCCTTTTGGTTCCAATTTAGGCCCCGCAGTGTTTGTCTTGCAGGTTTGGCCCCAAAAGCTTTGGTTTCTAGTTTGGGACCCCTAGAGTTTGCCTTTCAGGTTTGTCCGTGAACCCTTTTTGTTCCAGTTTTGTGCCCTCAGCATTTGCCTTGCAGGTTTGCCCCCAAACCCTTCTCGTTCCTGTTTGGGCCAGGCAGTCTTGGCCTTGGAGCTTTGTCCCCGAACCCTTTTAGTTCTAGTTTGGGTGCCCTAGAGTTTGCCTTGCAGGTTTGGCCCTGAACCCTTTTCATTCCAGTTTGGGCCCCACAGTCATTGCCCTGCAGGTTTGCCCCCCAGCATTTGCTTTGCGGGTTTGTCCCCAAACCCTTTTGGTTCCAGTTAGGGCCCCACAGCCTCTGCCTTGCAGGTTTGGCCCTGACCCTCTTTGGTTCCAGTTTGGACCCCACAGCCTTTGCCTTGCAGATTTGGCCCCAAACCCTTTTCATTCCAGTTTGGGCCGTGCAGCTTTTGTCTTGCAGGTTTGGCCCTGAATCCTTAATATTGCAA
The DNA here is from genome assembly GCF_004115215.2 of Ornithorhynchus anatinus. Classification (NCBI taxonomy): domain Eukaryota; kingdom Metazoa; phylum Chordata; class Mammalia; order Monotremata; family Ornithorhynchidae; genus Ornithorhynchus; species Ornithorhynchus anatinus. The sequence goes on from NC_041749.1 coordinate 56,170,381, forward strand.
GTGTGCCCCCCAAGCCTTTGTCTTGCAGGTTTGTCCCCGAGCCGTTTTAGTTCCTGTTTGGACCCCTCAGCCTTTGCCTTGTAGGTTTGGCCACTAATCCTTTTTGTTCCAGTTTGGGCCCCACAACCTTTTCCTTGCAGGTATGACCCCCAACCCTTTTTGTTTCAGTGTGTCCCCCCGCAGAGTTTGCCTTGCAGGATTGGCCCCAAACCTATTTCGTTTCAGTTTGGGTGCCGCAGCATTTACTTTGCAGGTTAGACTCCGATCCCTTCTCGTTCCAGTTTGGGCCAGGCAGCGTTTGCCTTGCAGGTTTGGCCCCGAAAACCTTTGGTTTCAGTTTGGTACCCGCAGCCTTTGCTTTACAGGTTTGGCTCCGAACCATTTTGGTACCAGTTTGGCCCCCGTTAAGTTTGCCTTGCAGGTTTGCCCGAATGCTTTTGATTCCAGTTTGAGCCCCCTAGAGTTTACCTTGCAGGTTTGGCCCCGAACCTTCTCCATTCAGGTTTGGGCACTGCAGCCTTTGCCTTATAGGATTGGCCTCGAACACATTTCGTTCCAGTTTTGGTCCCACAGCCATTGCCTTCCAGATTTCCCCACCCAGCCTTTGCTTTGCAGGCCTGGCCCCGAACCCTTTTTGTTTCAGTTTGGGCACCGCAGCCTTTGCATTGCAGGTTTGGCTTCAACCCTTATTGGTTCCAGTTTGGGCCCTGCATCCTTTGCTTAGCAGATTTGGCCACGAACACTTTTCTTTTCCTTGTGGGCTCCTAAGCCTATGCCTTGCAGGTTTGTCCCCGAACTCTTTTTCGTTCCAGTTTGAGCCCACCTGCTCTTGCCTTGCTGGTTTGGTCCTGAACGCTTTTCATTAGGTTTTGGGCCCCCTACCCTTGAAGGATTGGCCCGAACCCATTTCTTTCCAGTTTGGGCCCCCCACCTTTGCCTTCCAGATTTCCCCACCCATCCTTTGAGTTGCAGGCCTGGCCCCGAACCCTTTTTGTTCTAGTTTGTGCCCCGCAGACTTTGCATTACCAGTTTGGCTTCAAACCCTTTTGGTTCCAGTTTGGGCCCCACATCCTTTGTTTGCCTTGTAGGTTTGGCCCCAAACACTTTGCATTCCAGTTTGGGCCCCCCACACCTTCTCTTACAGGTTTGGCCCTGAACCTTTTTCGTTCCAGTTTGGGGGCCCCCTGCTTTTGTCTTCCAGATATGCCCCTACCTAGCCTTTGCCTTGCAGGTATGTCCCCGAACTCTTTTTGTTCCAATTTTGCTCCCCATCCTATGACTTGCAGGTTTGTCCCCAAACCCTTTTCCTTCCAATATCCCCCCCATCTCTCCCCCCGCCCCCAGCCTATGCTTTGCAGGTTTACCCCAAATCCTTTTCCCTCCAGTTTGGGCCTCCCAGACTTTTTGCCTTGCAGGTTTGGCCTCAAATCCTTATTGTTCTATTATGGGACCCTCCACTTTTGCCTTGCGGGCCTGGCCCCGAACCATTTTATTCCCAGTTTAGGAACAAAATTGTTCCTCAGTGCTTCTCCTCGGCCTTGAGGATCATCTCTCTTACACTGTGGGCAGACGACTCCCAGATTTTCCCTCTTACTGAATGGACTGCATTGCTACCCCAAAGAGAAAGGTTTGTGTGTGTATGTGTGTGTGGGTGTGTATGTGAATAATGGGGAGAAGAAGAGTGTTGAGGCTGATGCCACTCATGGGAGAACAGGGGCCTGGGCTCTGTACAGGAAGCTAGTTCTGTTGGATTTGCCTGGGACTGAGAAGACCCACCAACATTTTTGTTTTTGTTATGTTCTGTTTTGCTTTGCTGCCTCTCTCCCCTGTTTAGACTGTGAGCATGTCAATGGGCAGGGATTGTCTCTGTCGGTTGCTGAATTTTACATTCCAAGCGATGAGTCCAGTGCTCTGCCCATAGTAAGTGCTCAGTAAATACTATTGACTGAATGAATGAAGATCCAGGGCCCTTAATTCTATAGATGGATCAAGTCTCTCTGGGACTACAGTCCCGACTGCAGGGTCATGGCACAGCCTCACTCTCCGGAGAAGAGACCCTTTTGGACTCATGGTGGAAGTTTGTGGTTTCTAATATCAGGAGCAGCTCAGGGTGTCTCCCCTATTTCTCTCTGAGAAGCAGAGTGGTGCAGATTCCTGCCTGAAATTGAGGTCATAGTGGTGTGGACTGGGAGGACAGAAGGCAGGTATTGGACCAGAAACTGAATTGTATCCAGTGTGCGTGCAGTTCTGCACCTTTAGTCAATCAATTGGATGGATGGAGTGCCTCCTGTGTGGTGAGCACTGTACTAAGTGCTTGGGAGAGTACCCATAGGACAGACACATTCCCTGCCCATAACAAGCTTACAGTCTAGAGGGGGAGGCGGATGTTAATTTAAATACGTAAATAAATAAGGGCAGATGGTTGCAGTCACCTTAGTGAGGTGGTCTGCCTATACGCCTCATCTCTCCAGATGTTAGGTTTAATGTTTGGTGGAGGAGAGGGAAAATGGTGTCTGCCCAAGAAACCTATGTTGTCTGCAATCTCCTACCCCTCCTTCTCCAGCTAGGAAATGGCAGAATCTGTGGAAGCCTGAAGGGTTTGACCCACAGAAGCAGAGGGCAGGGCAAAGGGCAGCGGGAGGGAACCTGGTTCCGCACTAATCCACATGGGTCTCTTAAGGTCAGGTTCCACAAATCCAGATGTGTTTCAGACAGAACTGGGGAAGGTGGAGTGACATTAATCCCAGATCCGCCACTTGCCAGCTGTGTGACTTTGGGCAAGTCACTTCACTTCTCTGTGCCTCAGTTCCCTCATCTGTAAAATGGGGATTAAAACTGTGAGCCCCGCCTGGGACAACCTGACCACCTTGTATACCCCCAGTGCTAAGAACAGTGCTTTGCACATAGTAAGGGCTTAACAAATACTACCATTATCATTTGGCTTCCATTAGACCCAAATGATACTGCCTCCTACTCAGAGGAGAGCTCTGCAGTGAGTCCTGTGTTTTGGAGCGAGCAGGAGGTGGGAGTGGGGGAGAAGGGGAGCATGAGTCTGTCCTGTTGGCTCAGACATAGAAACAGTGTTTGCCCCCCAAGCCCCTCAAAAAAAAAACTAGGTTGTCTGCAATCTTCTAGGCCTCCTTCTCCAGCTCTGAGAAAGACTAGAGACAGACACGTTAGGAGCAATGAAACATTAAAACACAACACACTTGCCCAAAATAAAACTAAAATCAGCTCTTTTCCTCTTATCTCACTCCATTCTGTGTCAAATAGCAGAAATGAGGGCTTAGTTGGGGAAGATGTCTTGGAGGAGATGTGATTTTAGGAGGGCTTTGCAGGTGGGGAGAGTGATGGTTTTCTGCTTTACAGGGCCTGACTGCTCTGACTACTCCTGGGGTCCAGTGTCAACAGGTCAGATGTGGGGGCTGTGAGAAGGGAACTCAGACAGGAAAGAAAGGTGGAGCAGAGGTCAGACCAGGGATGAGACCCCCTGGAGAGCTGTTTGGAATTTGTGTTTCCCTGGACAAATCCTTTCATGCTAGAAATTTGCCTAGCCTAACCTTTTCCCCAGGCCAAAACTTTTCCCCTAGCCTTAGCTTTTCTCCCCGTCTAACCTTTTCCCCTGGCCTATCCTATTTGCCTAGCCAAACCTTTTCCCCTGGCCGAACCTTTTCCCCTGGCCGAACCTTTTCCCCTGGCCGAACCTGTTCCCCTGGCTGAACCTGTTCCCCTGGCCGAAACTGTTCCCCTGGCATAACCTTTTCTCTGACCTAACCCGTGCCCTAGACTAACCTTTTCCGCTAACCTAATGCTTCCACTTGCCTTTTCCCCGGGCCTAAACCTTTCCCCTAGCCAAACATTTCCCCTTACTGTAACCTTTGCCCTTAGCGTAATGATTGTCCTTGACTTAACCTTTTTGCCTAAACTCTTCCCCATGCCAAACCTTTTCCCATACTGTAACCCTCGCCCCTAGCGTGTTTTCCCCTGGCCTAAACCTGTTCCCCAGACCAAACCTGTTCCCTAGGCCAAATCTTTCCCCCAGGCCAAACCTCTTCCCCTGGTCTAATCTTTTCCCCTATCCTAACCTTTTCCCCTAGCCAAACCTTTTCCCCTACTGTAATCTTGGCCCCTAGTCTGTTTTCCCCTGGCCGAACCGTTTCCCCTGCCCGAACCATTTCCCCTCGCGGAAACTTTTCCCCTCGCTGAAACTTTTCCCTAGGCCTAACCTTTTCTCCTAGCCTTAACTTTTCTCCCAGTCTAACCATTTCCTCTGGCCTCTACTTTTCCCCTGGCCTATCCTTTTCACCTAGCCAAATTTTTTCCCCTACAGTAACCTTTTCCCCCACTGTAACCTTTCCCTTACCCTAATCTTTCCCCTAGCCAAGCCTTGTCCCCTTGCCCGGCCTTTTCCCCTGGCCTGGCCTTTTCCCCTGGCCCAACCTGTTCCCCCGGCCCAACCTGTTCCCCTGGCCTAAACCTGTGCCCTAGACTAACCTTTTCCCCTACCGTAACCTTCTCCCCTAGCCTAATGCGTCCACTTGCCTAACCTTTTCCCTTGGCCTAAACTTTTCCCCTAGCCAAACCTTTTTCCTTACTGTAACCTTCTCTCTTAGCCTAATGTTTTCCCTTTGCCTAACCTTTTCCCCTGGTCTAACCTTTTCCCCTGATCTAACCTTTTCCCCTGTGTAACCTTTTCCCTTGGCCTAACCTTTTCCCTTGACCTAACCTTTTCACCTGGCCTAACCTTTTCACCTAGCTTAACCAATTCCCCTGGCCTAACCGATTCCCCGGCCCCTACCCTGTTCCCCCGGCCCGGACCTTGTTCCCCCAGCCAGGACCTTGTTCCCCCAGCCAGGACCTTGTTCCCCCTCCCCGAACCGGTTTCCCGGCTGAAACTTTTCCCCGGCTGAACCAGTTCCCCTGGCCACGCTTTTTTCCTGAACTAACCTTTTCCCCGAACTAACCTTTTCCCCTGGCCTATCCTCTCCCCTTATCTAGCATGGCTCAGTGGAAAGAGCACGGGCTTTGGAGTCAGAGGTCATGGGTTCGAATTCCGGCTCGGCCGCTTGTCAGCTGTGTGACTTTGGGCAAGTCACTTAACTTCTCGTTACCTCAGTTACCTCATCTGTAAAATGAGGATTAAGACTGTGAGCCCCACGTGGGACAACCTGATTCCCCTGTGTCTACCCCAGCGCTTAGAACAGTGCTCAGCACAAAGTAAGCGCTTAATACCAACATTATTATTATTATTATCTAGCCTTTTCCCCTGGTCTAACCTTTTCTCTGGCTTAATTGTTTCTCGTAGCCTAACCTTTTTCCCCTAGCATGACTTTTTCCACTGGCCTATGCTTTTCCTGTGGCTTAGCCTATTCCTCTATCCTAAGCTTTTCCCCAAGACTTGCCTTTTCCTTTTGGCTAGCATTTTCCCTTTCCTTAACCTTTTCTGATAGCATAATCTTTCCCCTGGCTCACAATTTTCCCCTGCCCCATCCTTTACCCATAGCCTACCCTTTTTCCCTAGCGTAGCCTTTTATCATAGGCTGACCTTTCCCCTATCCTAACCTTATCTCCTAGCTTAACCTGTTCCCCTGGCCTAACCTCTTCCCCTGGCCAAACCTGTCCCCCTGGCCAAACCTGTCCCCCTGGCCAAACCTCTTCCCCTGGCCAAACCTCTTCCCCTGGCCAAACCTCTTCCCCTGGCCAAACCTCTTCCCCTGGCCTAACCTCTTCCCTTGGCCTAACCTTTTCCCCAGGCCTTAACCTTTTCCTCTGGCCTTAACCTTTTCCCACAGCCTATACCTTTTCCCATCACCTAAACCTTTCCCCTTGGCAAACGTTTTCCCCTACTGTAACCTTGTCCCGTAGCCTAATGTTTTCCCCTTGCCTAACCTTTCCCTTAGCCTAATCTTTTCCCTAGCCAAGCCTTTTTCTCCTAGCCTAACGTTTTCCTTTAGCCTAACCTTTCCCCTACCCTAACCTTATCTCCTAGCTTAACCTTTTCCCCTGGCCTAACTTCTTCCCCAGGCCAAAGCTTTTCCCCCACTCTCACCTTTTTGCCCGGCCTAACCTTTCCCCTGACCTATCTTTTCCTCCTGGCCTAAATTTTTCCCCCGGTGTAACCTTTTCCCTTGACTAACCTTTTCCCGTATCCTAAACCTTTCCCCTAAGGCAAACCTTTCCCCTACTGTAACCTTCTCCTCCAGCCTAACGTTTTTCCCTTGCCGAACCTTTCCCTTAGCCTCATCTTACCCCAAGGCGAGCCTTTTCCCCTAGCCTGTTTTCCTTTAGCCTAACTTTACCCTTGGCCTAGCCTTTCCCCTAGCCTATCATTTTCCCCTAGGCTAACATTCCCGTGGCCTAGCCTTTTCCCCTGGCCTACCCTCTTCCCCGGCCTAACCTTTTCGCCTATCCAAACCTTGTCCCCTATTGTAAACTTTGCCCCTAGCCTCATGTTTTCCCCTGGTCGAACTAACCTTTTCCCCTGATTTAACCTTTCCACTAGCCTAACCTTTTCCCCGGGCCATACTTTTTCCCTGACCTAACCTTTTCCCCTGGCCTAACCTTTACCCGTAGGCTAAACCTTTTCCCCTATTGTAACCTTCTCCCCTAGCCTAACATTTTCCCTTAGGCTAACCTTGTCCCCGGCCTACCCTTTCATTCATTTAAGAGTATTTATTGAGCGCTTACTATGTACAAAGCACTGTTCTAAGCCCTGGGGTAGATCCAGGGTCATCAGATTGTCCCACGTGGGGCTCACTGTTTTACTCCCCATTTTGCAGAGGAGATAACTGAGGCACAGAGAAGTGAAGTGACTTGCCCACAGTCACATAGCTGAGAAGTGGCGGAGCTGGGGTGCCTTGCACATTTACCCAACGTCCTTTCCTTCCAATTTGGGCCCCCCAGACTTAGCCTTGCAGGTTTGGCCCCCAACCCTTACGTTCCATGATGGGACCCCCCCGCCCGGGCCCCGCCTTGGCCTTGCAGGCCTGGCCCCGCACCATTTTTGTTCCAGTTTAAGAAAATAATGGTTGCTCAGTGCTTCTCCTCGGCTTTGAGGATCATCGCTCTTATACTGTGGGAAGACTCAACTCCCAGATTTTCCCTCTTACTGAATGGATTGCATTGCAACCCCAAAGGGAAGTGTGTGTGTGTGTGTGTGTGTGTGTGTGTGTGTGTGTGTGAATCATGGGGGGGAAGAAGAGTGATGAGGCACAGGCCACTCATGTGACAACAGGGGCCTAGGCTCTGTGCAGGAAGCGAGTTGTCTCAGATTGGCCTGGGACTAAGAAGACCCACCAACATTCTTGTTTTTCTTTGGTTCTGTTTGGCTTGGCTGCCTGCCTCCCCTGTTTAGACGGTGAGCACATCTTTGGGCAGGGAGGGTCTCTATGGGTTGCCGAAAGTGACATTCCAAGCGACGAGTCCAGTGCTCTGCCCATAGTAAGTGCTCAGTCAATACTATGGAATGAATGAATGAAGATCCAGGGCCCTGACTTCTAGAGATGGGTTGAGTGTCGCTGGGATGACAGCCCTGACAGCAGGGTCTTGGCCCAGCCTCACTCTCTGGAGAAGGGACCCCTTTGGACTCAGGGTGGAAGTTTGTGGTTTCTAAGGCCGGGAGGAACTTGGGGTGTCTCCCCTCTTTTTCTCTGAGAAGCAGCGTGGTGCCGATTCTTCCCTGAAATCGAGGTCCTAGGAGTGTGGCCTGGCAGGACAGAAGGCAGGTCTCGTGCCAGAAACTGAATTGTGTCCCGGGTGATGCAGTTCTGCCCCTTCAGTCAATCCCTTGGATGCAGGGAGTGGCTCCTCTGTGCAGAGCACTGTGCTGAAGGCTTGGCAGAGGACCCAGGGGACAGACACTTTCCCTGGCCAGAACAAGCTTACAGGCTCGAGGGGGAGGTGGCCATTCATTTCAAGACGTGAATAAATAAGGGCAGATGGTGGCAGTCATCTTAGTGAGGTGGTCTGCCTAGACGCCTCATCTCTCCAGAGGATCCGTTTCATGTTGGGTAGAGGAGAGGGAAAAGGGTGTCTGCCCCAGAAACCTAGCTGGTCTGCCATCTCCTCCCCCTCCTTCTCCAGCGAGGAGACGGCTGACTCTGAGGAAGCCTGAAGGGTGGGACCCACAGAAGCAGAGAGCGGGGCAAAGGGCATGGGGAGGGAACCTGGCCCCGCCCTCATGCCCATGGGTCTCTTCAGGTCAGGTTCCACCCCTCTAGATGTGTTTCAGTCAGGACGGGGAAGGGGCAGGGACATTTGGCTTCCAGGAGACCCCAACCCTACGGCCTCCTAACAAGAGGAGAGCTCTGCAGTGAGTCCTGTGTTTGGGAGCGAGCAGGAGGTGGGAGTGGGGGAGAAGGGGAGCATGAGTCTGTCCTGTTAGCTCAGACGTAGAAAGAGTGTTTTCCCCCAAAGCCCCTCAAAAACAACTAGATGGTCTGCCATCTTCTAGGCCTCCTTCTCCAGCTCTGAGCAAGACGAGAGACAGACCCGTTAGGAACAATGAAAGATTAAAACCCCCCACCCATGCCCTAAAAAAAACCTAAAATCATCTCTGTTCCTCTGGTCTTCCTCCATTCCGTGTCAACGAGCCGGACATTAATTAAAAAGATTTCAATGATTCATGAATGAACTCTTATTGTAACTATCCATCACCATTTCCTTACCCAATACTTTCTATCACCACTCCATATCTATATTTCTTGACCCCCCCCCCCCAGTTATTTTCAAAGCTCCATCTTCCTATTTCAACTATGCATCACCCTTTGTTAAAAATGAAGAAAATGTTGGGAACTGTTAAGATTATTCTCATTTGTCCCCAGTTAAACCACAAATTTTGCCAGGGTCTTCCTAACATTCCAAACACTAACACTTCCAAACATTCCAAACCACAGACCTAGAAAATCTCCATTTCTGGCATCTTACCCATCAACATACTAGATGTTAAATTGAGGTCTAGACTACAGTCGTCCTACTTAAAAAGTCTTCCCTATTGCTTTCCTGGGATTAAAAAACAGACTTTCCCTAAGAATAAAAATGGGAAAGAAAAACTACTTCTCCATCCACTTAGATTGACATCATGGTCTGAGGTGGTCTGTGGTCATGGAGGGTAGCCAGGAAAAGTAGTTTGTCGCTTGTGGGGATGACGCTGTGGATTTGAATACTTAGGAACTTAGAGTCAGTCATGACATCCCAAACTGTCATTTTAATGATGGGTAGTGTTCACCATGGTCTCATTGAAGTTATGTTTAATGCACATCACACTATTCCAGTTGCATCCAATTTAGATCCACAGTCCACCAACTGCAGCCCCTCCATTCTCCTTTTCTCCTATTCAACTCCCAAAACCATGCTCTAAGCAAACTCAAACAGCCTCAAGAGACACTCATTCAATGGACATCCTCCACAAAATCTTTTACTGCACTTGCACAGTCTCCACTTTCAATTCCTATCAAGGCTTGACTTATAGAATGGAAAAAGCTAGGATGAGTGCAAAGTATACCTTCTACAACTTACCTTCAAAATAACATGTCAACCTCATCCACAAAAGAGCTTCTCCAAAGGATAACACTATACCAAAATATTCAAAAACAACCATTGAATCATGACTCTAAAGACTCTTTCAATAAGTTGTTCTCACATTTATACAAGAGATTTTTGGTAGTTCTAGACTGTGATGGAAAGTTTCCAAAAACATCAAAAAACTACTCTACCACAAACATTTCCATTGACATTGTGGATAATTCCTCAAAGGACAAAATACAAATCTTCTCCATTCTAGATTTTTCATCACCTAAAAAACTAAGCCCAGAGCTTCCAACACACAGGAGATGAACCATCCACCAAATAGCTTGGTCACAACAGCAGCTATCCTTCAAGACCCAATTCCAACAAAACCACTTGATGTGCCTTTTGTTTTATGTATTTCTATTCCCTATAATGCCATCACCCACAACTTCTCTGGACACCTTAAGGTGATTGTACTGTTTTAACCACCAACTTCCGAACTCTTTTTTTTTCCATCCTGCCTAAACTGGCTCAGAAACATCTTCATCTCTCCTATTTTCTTGCCACAAACTCTAAGGGGCTTTTCTGGCTTCTGCCCAGAAAGTCATACCATGCCAATCCTCTTGCAATCCACTGATTCAAAACACTTATTATCCTCAAAATGGGATCTTTAATTGCAAAAGAGAAATAATCTTCCCCTCCTAACACCTATTGTCAAATTTACAAACATTTCTCCTTCACCACTATTTTCTTCAGACTCTTACAACCAACATACCCTATTTTTTTCTACTTCCACACCAGTCTAATTTCCTTATCCTATCAAACTCCAATGCACTTCAAATACATTGACCCATCTCCCCACACTTTCAATAACACTAACCTAGAGTCTCCAAAGCCCTAAAGTCTGGCCCAGGCCACCAACTCCAAAGAACCTGTTAAAGAGCAAATCCAAATCCTAAAAAAAACAGCTGACCATGGACTCATTCCAATCCAAAAATCACACCTGATGGATCCACCTGTCCTATCCTGCCAGCTCAGGGTCTCCACCAAATCCCAATCCACATGCAAAGATTCTATCACAAATCCAATCCCTCAGACTCTAACACCTTCATCTCCATCCTATAACCTGTTTTGGATTAATCAACAACCACTTACCAACCTCCACATCACAAAAAGATCATGAGCAACCCCCATCCAGAAAAAAGCCAATGCCCACCCGTCTATTTCCAAAACAAGCATCTCTACTGCCCACACCTCATCATCAGTCATTACTCAACCCAATCAGCTAGGCCTGCCTAAACACTTCCCAGGCTTTCCATTCAAGCTCCCATTTAAATTGGAAACCACCACATGACTATTCTGCTCATACATACCTGCCTCTAGGTTAGTGACAAGTGGCCACCACTAGACCAATACCAACCCCATCACCAACCCCACAGGTACGTATACATGTTTGGAAGAAAAACACTTAATACCCTCTTTTATTTACCCTTATCACATCCAGATGACATTCCTTCCAAGGTCCCTTGGAATGCATGAGGAAACACAGTAGGACTCCAAATATCTCTAGCCACATCTAAAACAACATGCATCAGACCCATAGAATAGCTACCATCTTCATCCAAAACTTTCCCACCAGAAAGCATCATTTGCTCCCTTCCAAAATGCCTCCTTTGCACCCAGGAACCTCACTTGCCAAACTTAAAAAGGGAGAGTACAGTGACAAACACTCCAAGAATTCCCCACATCTAACTTCCCCAATCAACACCAAACCAAAACACACTAACCAACATCTGCTCTACTGTCAACTCCATTGTCCTACCTTGTCCATTTCCAAACCATTCCTGATCCTCCCCCAACCTTTCCTTAAAACCCTTGCCTGAATTTCCTATACACTTCTGAGCTAATCCTTACCAACTCTTGAAAACTAAAAAACTTTCACTATATTCACACACAGCACCAACCCCCCCCCACACACACACACATACAGACAAAATCTACTCCATACCTTCACCAACACCATCTGAGAAAACTCCAACTTGAAGTGACTCTTTGCCCAAACCCCCTAAACTGATGGACTAATGCCCCCATTAAATACCACAACCCTGAGCTAATTCCAACACACACCTCACATGCAAACAGTCACCTCTTTCCAGTCATCACAAACTATTCTGAAATCCATCTATACCACTTTGGCACTCTGCCCTCAAGGTTCCTTTTGCACCACTTTATTGTAAAACCCCATCCACCACATTCATCACCCTAGCCCTTCAATCCACAAAATGAGCCTAATCAAATCATGCCTTCTAAGTAAACAACCCCATTTCTCCAGACAACCACACATCAAACACCCTGTACAGACACCAAGAGTACATCCCCAAAAGGCTAAATTACTCAACCTCCTCCACAACCTTACAACATTCTAATCAACCAAAGTCTACTTCTAATCCAAGAATCCTTCACCAAGCTAGACTTGACAACCTTTGCCCTTTCAAATCCAGATATTGCCTAGCATCTTTCTACATTCCATACTACCCAAATCATCCTCATACCTACTATTTCACAAAGTATTGAGGAAAGGCAGAGATGCTTCTAATGGCTATATTGACACAACTGAAATGACTCTCTGATTTTCCATCCAATGAGCACTTACCCAATAACCCTCTGCCAACCAAACCCAAGGCCTACAACCCTGCTAAACCAACCTGGGACACCAAGACAGACAAACACACACACCTCCCACTGCATTCTCCATTAAAGGTCTACTCCACATCTCTAAAAACCTACACTGATAAATCCACCACCAAGGGTTCTAATCCCAGCTCTGCCACTTGTCACCTCTCTGGGATTCAAAGTGATATGAGTGATAACACAGACCAGTGAACTCATCAGCCAAAAAGGAAAATGCCTAGGAAATCCTGAGTACAATAACCACCTTTACCACCCTACATCTCCCCCAACACTTAACACAGTGCTCCACCCAGGACTCAGCCCTTTCCAAACACATACTTGACTGTGACTTGTCATCCTCACTTATTCTTCATTATCTTGGCTTTTATGGCACAGCCCCACACTCTCTAATCTGCTCCAAACTAATCAAAGTTAAAATCCTCAAAGGCCACATGTCCAAACCTACCCAAAATCAAACTCAAACCATGCTCTCCACCTCTCCCCCCACCACCCAGACTCCAGGGGCTTTCAAGGATACCTCCAAAATAAACATACTCAACCCAACAAACAACCCCAACAAAGCTATTACACGTGACCCATCACAAGTACACCCAATGAACCACTTGGCCTGAGCACTCACATCTCCCAGAGCACCTGGATTTCAGGACAGCCCTTGAGCAAAACTGGCCCAAAATATAAATGTGAAATCCTTTCCTGTTCCCATTCTCATCACAATCTTGTGAGAACTCCCCACACTAACCAGTACTCAAACAACAATCTTAAAGGGAGACATCTGCAAGACTCTGACCCATAGGGTGAGTCTCCTAACAAAGAGAGGACCAGGTACATGAAGCACACCTTTAGATCTTCTCCACAACAGAGGGTATTTGACATGCACAAGCTGAGGAACCCCTCTCCACACACCAACACCAAAAAATATCTTTTAGTAAGAGACAAACCCTGAACCCTTGGCACTCTTATACAAACTCTACCACCCATCAACTACATGACTGCAACCAAGCCACAATACAATTCTGAACCCCAAGATGCTCTACTGTCCCTTGGGACTGCCACTTGGAACCAACACTAGATGACCAAAGATCCATCCCAAGAATTACCCCTGTAAGGTGCCCAGCCAGACCACTCATACTTTCCTCCCAAACATTCTTCCTCTTCTTCTAGGACTACATCTCTCCACCCCTTCCCACCCACTCCACTGCCAACTACCCCCATGACCCCCCCTCCACCCCCCAACACCACTCCTCTGACCTGACCACCCGCCAAAAATTCCTGTCCACTCACCTCCACATCATCATGTCCCATCAAAGGATCCAGTCCACTCAAACTTCCTCCTCCAATCTGGATGCATGTCTCTGGATCCTAAAAAAGAAGCCATGTCCAACCACACCCAGCAAGCCCTTGCCTAAAAGCACACAAAATTACAGAGGCATATAGCTACAACTGCTGACGTGAGATACACCAGTGTCCAAGGTCTCCCCAATCCAGGACTCCAAACACCCAAACCTCTTCACTTACCCCTTTGAAGCTCTACCACATCAGCAACCAGTGGGACACCTGCATAGGCACCTGAGAATGACCATTTCACCTCACCAAACCCGTGAGCTCACTCATCCTACCAAGCCACACTAACCCCCTCCCCACCAGCCATCTACAAACACTAGGCCATACTAGAGATTCTCAAACAAAAAGGCAAAAGTACAGAACCCTCAACCCCCAGAAAACCCACTCACCAAACGCAAAAAGACCTCACTTCCTACCCACTCTCACACACTCATTCAAGTCTGCTCTGAAAATTAGTCCTCTCTACAGAAATGTGGACACTCATTCAACCCAAATATCCCCAAACCCACCACTCAACTGACATCCCACCACCTCCCAAAACCATCACCTACAAATGCTCCCAAAGACTAAGACCCAGCCTAAAAAACTCAACAATCCCTGGAAATCCTTAAAAGTCACCCCCCACCCAAAGCAAAAAAACACTCCCTTCCCACCCCATAGAAAAGTCCAAACCGACTCACTTCTACCTAGCCACCCAAAAATACACCATTCCTCCTTCTTACACCATCCACAAGCCCACACCCCAACCCTCCTCAAAACTTCCTCTCCACACAACCCAACCCTTTCCGAAACACTCCAGCCCATCCTCCCTCCCATCCAAAGGCCAACCCACAAAGCCAATAAAAACACCACCTGAAGGTACTCTGGAGCTCCCTGGCTCCAGCTGCCTCTTCAGCTGGCCACTCTTCATCACCACAACCTGACCTTTCCAAAGCTACCATCACTAGCAAGCCACTCTACCACAACCCACAGACATACTCACAAACCAAACCAAGCCCTGCCTTCAAAGACCCCCAACCCCACAAGCAACCCCCACCTCTGACAGAACACACACACCTCTTTAACCCATACTGCCACAACCCCCCTAACGCCCTAACCATCCACTCCCTCGCCCCTAAGAAAAACTCCACTTTTGAGTGGAGTCCTTCTTCCCTAGACTCTGCCCCCCAAAACTCCAACTATACAAAGAGCCCCCTATTTCCCTTGAAAATAGGCCTCCTTTTTTAGGCCTCTCAGACAACATCCATACTCCAAATCCCCCCCATAACCCACAAACACCATTCATGGACACCCCCCGACACTCACCCTCCCCAAGACAGACTTCCACTCAACACCATGTCCAAATTCCCCTGCCTCCCCCAAACCCTCCATTACACTCCCACACCATTAAAGATTTCATTGTCAGAAAACAGATATCCCTCTACACTATTCACTACACCCCACGACACTCCAACCCCCCCAAAAAACAAACCACAGCACACCCCAGACCCTGAACCCAAGATGTACTGACCCAATGAGACCACAGCATAAACTCCACAAACCCCATTCCTCCCTCTGGACCCACCCACTCCTACTCCACACCCAGAATACAGCCCATCCCAAACACCCCCATCCTTCAGACAGGTCTGACCCCTCATTCTCCCACACCCTTTTCCCCCATTTGCCCTTCCCATCCCACTGAACCCCCCCCCCAACCTCATCCAAATCCCCCTTGGTTCACAACACCCTATGCCGATCCCTTCCCCCAAAAGCCCCATCCCACCTCAGCATCCTTCTCCAAACCCATCCTAAACCCCACCCCCACAACAAACACACCTACAAGCCTCCTCATCGAGACCAAGGCATTACTTTTCAGCTGCACTACCACCTCCCCCTCCACTCCATGGCACGCCACTCACCATCCTTACACCTTGGTGCCCACCCCTGAGAAGGCCAACACTTCTCCACTCCCACCACCAAACTTCTCAGGATCCTCACCCCAAAACCTTACTCCACTCATCTATCACACCCCTCCAAAAACACACAAGCCCTCCAGACCCTCAGCTCCAACACCACCACCCAAATAACACACAAGGGTAACAACCATCAAAAGCCACAACACCTGGGTCAACTGCTAAAAAGCCTATCCCTGCCAGAAAATCCCCTTTAATAATAATGTTGGTATTTGTTAAGCGCTTACTATGTGCCGAGCACTGTTCTAAGCGCTGGGGTAGACACAGGGGAATCAGGTTGTCCCACGTGGGGCTCACAGTCTTAATCCCCATTTTACAGATGAGGGAACTGAGGCACTGAGAAGTTAAGTGACTTGCCCAAAGTCACACAGCTGGCAAGTGGCAGAGCCGGGGTTCGAACCCATGACCTCTGACTCCAAAGCCCGTGCTCTTTCTAGTGAGCCACGCTGCTTCTCACTTTGCCCTTGCCCTTTCCCACCGAGCACTTTAAGAGCACTTCCACAACTAACATATAGCTCCCTGACACATCCCCACTATAAACTCACCACACCTCCAACAATCTGTTCTCCCCCCAACACAAGGCACATTGGCCACTCCTCCCAATCCATGGAAGAAATCTCGGCAAGCTGACCCCTCCCCCCAACACTCCAATTGGATCTCAACCCCCACCACCTGAATAAGATAAAGACTCCGGGCCCAGGAATGCCTAACAAGCAGCAGCTGTCTCCCTGACCCCTCCATCCTCTGAAACACTACCACAAAGACACTAGCTAGAGACTCAAGAAAAAACACCACAACACCTAACCTGATGACACATCATCCCCTCAAAACCATGTCCCAAATCAGCACTCCACCTCCTGACCCTCCCACGCCTTACGTGACCCCAGGCCCAAACTCAACCCACTCCACAAAAATACATGCTCCTTTAAAATCCAATACAACTCCAGGCCAAAGAGGAGGTCTCCAAGAAAACTTCCTCTCACATTCCCCAATCCTACAAAAAGTCCAAAGCCACTATGGCCCACCCACCTCCAACAAGCACTCCTGCCACCTTCCATCCCCCCTGATCTCCTACAACAACCAACCAACCGAGAGGCACCAAAACACTCGACAAAACAGCACCGCCTGCCCCAACCCAAACACCCAACACCTGGAAAAAGCTACACCAGCAGCGGCCAAATACCCATGAACCACTTTTTCTCCCATACGTTTGCTGGCCAAGGTCTGATAAAATACGACCCAAACATTTTGGAGACGCAACACCGCCCCCCACAACCCAACACTCTCCATTCTGCTACTCCTAGCCTATACAGACACCTCCCTAACCACTCCCCACATTCCAAAAAGACTGGTGACTTTTCCCTTCTGTACCATTCAAACAGGGTCCTTCAAAATTCCACGGCTAAATTACCACACCAGTCAGGTGAGCTCTACTTCAAACGAAAGAGTAAGACTATCACCCAAATATTCTTACCCCTCCCTACCCCATAACAAGGACACACACACACATCCCAACCCTGAGGAAAAAAAATTTCCTAACTCTGAAAACACACCCCATTGCTAGAGATTTTCCTCAGAAGTTGGGAACACCTGGCCACCTATTACACCTCTGAACACTCAAAGCCCCTTGACCCCAACTGCTCCTTGCTCCTCTCAGGAACGACAATGTCCCTCCAGGCCCACTCACCACTATATCCTCTATTCTCCAAAAGGGTCAAGACATCCAGGACCTTCCTCACATTCCCTCCAGAACCTCCACCCACCTCTCATCCCCAAATGTCCCAAACCACCCAAGACCCTTTCCCAAACACCAACCACTAAAATCCACACCAGAAATCCTAGCCCCCCTAACCCTCAACCCCATGTGCAGAGTAGAAGGGCCCAAAAGCACCTTCGCCCCACCCTCACACTCCAAAAACCCCAAGCACTGACCATGCTCAACCCCCCTTTCCAAAAACACGGGACACATCCACCCTGACCCACTCTTCCCCAAAGCCCGCTGAGAGCCTCATCCGAGGCCACTCCGACCAGCCCGACGCACTCTCCCACAAACATCTAGACCCGCACACCCTGTCTCTTCCCCATCAACTCACCTCCACCCAGAAAGTACCAGCTGCATAGGCACCAGTCCTCTCAAGAAAACCTCCACCTAAACCTAAGTCCTCCAATGGAAGACCACAACACCCTAGATCCCCAACCTCGACCTTCCCCCCCTCTACCCTGCTCTGCCCTCCACCTTCCTGTCACCAAAATGATTTAATCACTCAAGCAGGAATCCACCCTTCCCCAACAACTCACACATCGAAAAGGTGAAACTCCCTAACAAAATGCCTCCCTATAGGCCGCTCCCACTCTTGACCCTTCCCTCCCTGGGCCACCATCAAGCCAACACCTCTCCCACTAGGCCCCCTCCTGCCACTTGGCAAGAGAACATCTTCTCCATCTGCTCTACCACATCCACGTGCAACCCGTTTTCCCAGGAACAGCCTTTCCCACTGCAAAGGACTCATTGCCTGGAAGGACTAATATGGACCGAGTGCTGCCAGAGATAGAACAGTCATCACCCACAGCAAAAAACCAGATGGCTTCAGCAAGGCCCTGGCTCACCTCCAAACCACCAGCCAGCCCAACCCAATCCATACTGTCCACTGAGCCACCATCAACCCCTTCCAAAAGCTCCACGGATAGACCCAAAGACCTCCCTCCTCCTCAAAGCTCTACCTTCCCTAAACCACCTCACCGATCCCCACCCACCTCCATCGGGCACCAACGACACCCCCCCCCCCCACAGTCCGACACATTTTTTTGGGTCGCAAAACCCAGCATCTTCGCTGGACCCTCAAAGGATCCCAAGATTTCACTAAAAGCCAACCCATTCGACCATACTCCAAATCCCCCATCCGGGCGGCCAGGCCGGGGCCACCACCAAGACTTTTCTGTGATCCTCTAGCCACCTAGCGGGGACCCCGACACGGACGTTTCACATGCCCCCTGCCCCACCCAAAAAGTACATTCAGAACCCAACTCACCTGCCAAGCGATCCACTGGACACACTCCTCCAAAATGGATCCAAGTCGTCGCCGATGCATCCTCCCACCCCCATTACTAGACTTCTCTAGAGTGCCCGCAAATTACATTCCAAACCTAGAAGCAAAAGACTTTTGCTACTTACCAGACCAATGGCCTCAGAGCCCCCATCCGGCCATTTCCAAAATCCCTACGACCTGGAGGACTCATCCCAAAGTTTCTTACTGGCCAACCTCTTCTACTCAATCGAGAAGAAGTCCGCCACGCAGCTCCACACCAATCGGAAAAATACTTGGCAGCTAAGATCTCACACCTCCCACATCACTGAAAGATGACACACGTTTGGAGGGCCAAAATCCCCATCCTGCAGGCATCATGGCATCTAAGTCAACAAGCCAAAAGACATCAATTTTCCGAGTGGCAAGACCCACCTCATGCTCCTCCGGGCTCCATTTCTCCAAGTGGGACCTAGCAGCAACACCACCAGGCTGAACACCCTTCACACATCATGATGGTGTCTGAAAAACAAGAGAAGATACATGACCCACCTCTCCACTTCTCTCCAAGACCCATGCCACGACCCCCACCTCATCGCCCAACACTGCCGGGAAACACACCCAGACACCTCACCCAGGCAGCACAGGCACTCCTGACCTCTCTCCCCCCCACACACACTCCAATCCAGCTCCCAAACACCAAACCCAGACAGGCCACCATGCCAGTGACACAACCTACCCCCTTCTACATCGGATACTCTTCTTTCCAAAGGGATTCTCTGTTTTTATTGATGACCTCTACTTTCTAAACACTCACTAGATTCTTCTACACACCTTAAAGACCCCACTAAAATCCATGCAAATTGCTCCTGAGGACACCACCTATATCAACAAATACCTGCAACAATCTGGACTCCATCCCCAAACACACATCCCCGAAAAACCCTGGATTCCTGACCTAAGCCCACACCCAAACCACCCGAGGTCAACCAACAATCACACACACACACACACACAAACACATACACTCTTGATTCAAGCTGAATGGGTCCTCTTGACATAACCATTGGAAGCCAGAGGATCCTCTTCCCCTTGAACACACCCCACTCTCTCTTCACCACATCCAAATCACAAAACCACAGGCCCATCCTACTAGGCCACACTGGAGACCACTAGCTGCCGTTGCAACCCATCATGGAAATGTCCAAATAATGCACAGATGAACACACAAGATTTGAAAAAATCTGTCAACCCAAGAAAGGGGAAAAGCTCTCCCTCTAGACAACTACCATGAAACCTCATCCACACTTCACTCAAGGTACCATGACAGATTCCCCAAGAGCTCCCTGGGTCACGCAGCCTTGCTAACTAGCCCCCAGGGAAGTGAACCCCATTCCACGCTCACTCCCAAGAGGCATCCTAGCCCTGGACCCTTGTACGGCACCACCGACACTCATACCTCCAAGAGCCACCGATCACTTCCCCGTACGCATCATCTAGATGCTGTCTCGGCTCCCTCCTAAAAACGCAAGCCCACCCAGTCGCTCCGATTAAGACCCAGAGAGAAAGAGACATCCGGGACAACTCAGTTCGGCCCGGCACCGACACAAAAAAGACAGTCCCTGGAAACGTCGCCTAATGAATTCCCAGACACAGACCGATCGTGGGGACCGGGAAAAACCACACCCTTCCCTAGGTCCTCAGCAACAAGACAAAGCCTCAACTACCTCCAAACTCCAATGTTCCCCGGTCACCAGACTCCCAAGTCCGTTCCTACAGCATTGAGCCTCTTCGACACAGCTCCAGATCACTGGGACCGGATCCGCTTCCAAAAACCCAGAGTCCCGATGGTCAGATACATCAGGGAACACCCGACACCCATAAGGGCAGACCCCACACTCTGGACCGCTCTCACCTGTGCTTCAACTCCCCCCCAAACTCCATGGACTTCATGCGCTGACCCCACACTTCATAACACAAACTCACACTTACCTCTCCTGACCAAACAACTCCCACACAAGCCCCCACCCAACAAACCCTCAAAAACTTCCTAGGCACCAGGGCCCCTCAGACCCCCCAGGCCGACCCAACACAACAGGGACCCTACAGAGACAGCCTCGGCTAGCCTCGTCAGAACCACCTTCAGAGACCCCAGGAGCTTGATGACCCTCTAGACCCTCTTCTCCCCAAATATCACACTCGGATCCCCTCCACCTTCTCACACAACCAGACAACTACATACCCCTTCCCGTGCCTTCCCCCCAACCCCATTTTCTGAACCACATACCATCCACGACTCAGCCATCAAGACGCCAAACTGCCCCGAGCCGAAGACGCCGTCCTATCACGGGCTGCCAACAGGCCAGTTCCTCTCTCTTCTTGGCCCCGTGTCCGTGTTCGACAGACAAATTCGAGGGAAGCCTCGACGGGGCAGAGGATCGACGGTGGGTCGCCCCTACGTCCTCCTGATGGACAAAAAAGACACCGGTCACAAAGCCTCAAAGACCCCTCGGGGCGACTTTGCTACAACTCGATCGCTCGACACACACACCCTTCCGCCTCCAATGCCCTCACCGAGTTTCCCCCAAAGCAACCTTTTCCCCACGGCCTTCTGGACTCTATCCTCAATGACCACCTACTCTGCTGCCTCCTTTTCCCTGGGGCACACTGTCCCACACCCACAGTCCTTTCCCAAACCACCAAAGAAACTCTACAATGTCTCTGGAGACAATAGAGAAACACCCACCTGGGGACTGCCCCCTCAACCCACCATTACATTGTACAGCCAAATTCTTCTCTGACCAAAACCAAACACCAACCCAAACCCCCTGCCACCCCCTTACCAGCTCTCAAAAGTCACCTGGAAATTCCCCAGGGAACCCATGAGACTCAAAGCTCGGTCTTCCACAAGTCCCATCACCCCCCCTCGCCCCACTCTCCATCTCTCTCTCAGACCCAAAGCAACACAACCCCTAACAACTTAAAACGATTCAACCTCCTCCGTCTTCCCAAGAAAGCCATTTTCCCCTTTACCGCCCCATGACGAAACCGTGGACAAAAGGAGAAGCACGGCACTAGTGACCCCCGAGCGGAGTTGATCGGCAAGGTGCCCTGACCGAGGAGAGACATCCGACCTCGTCGTCCCTTCTGGTTTGACGCGGTTCCGAGATTCTCCGGACCGACAGGTCCTTCCCCGGAACGCTCGACGAGAGCCCTCACCCCTTCCAAAATCTCCTGTCCGATACATAGAAATCATCCACGCTTTTCGCGATAGACGACCCTCCTCGCTTAGAACGCTCAAACCGTCTTCGAGACGAGCGGATCCTCATCTGTTCCGGTCCGAGGGCAGAGGAGGATCTGTTCGGACACACCCAGACCATCAGAAGCCAAAACCAATCTTTCACCTCCGTGGCTCCGTAGAATAAAGGTAGGTCTGACCAAGCTTTCTTCCAAACTACCTCATGGCACAATACCCTAGCAAGAGAGGAGAGTCACTCCCTGAAAAGTCCAAATAACACATCCCAGGAGACATCTCCTGCTGTCAAGACCTCTGCACATACAGAGTCACTATCTGGAACAGGACACTCCCGGATCAGAGACCATAAAATGACCTAGACAGAAGAGCTCATTGGCAACCTTTTCCACTGGCTAAGCGATTAACCCAGGGACACCCCAGCACACACATGCTCCACCCTAACCGTCAGGGAGCTGGAAGCCAGAATGAAAACTAGCACCATTGGACACCAATCCACGGGTAAGGAAAAGGCACACCTGCACAGCATTCCGTGCTCTCCTCAACCCAGGCCTCCACCTCACCCCAATCCTCCCAGGCAAATCCACACCTATCCCCGGAACAACCCCCCCCCCACACAAACACACACTCACAGACCACGCAGGTAATCCCCACGTCCCTCCCCAAACCGACACCTCTCCCAATTCACAGGCCAAGCACGGATTTGAGGCCAAGAACACATCCACTCCCCGACAAGTGACAACATCACTGATTCTGGCCACCCCTGCCAGCCCTGACCCACTGTGGGGGCGCGATATTCCACTCCCCAAAACTCACACCCACTTCACTAGACATGGCCCCAAACAAACAGAGGAACTCACATACACACACCCCGCCCCAAACACTGACCACCCATACCACTAATCACCACCTGCAACCTCTATGGATATAGTCCTCCTCAACACCTTTCTATTTAACAGGCCCATTGCTAAGTATACTACTCATGGACAACTTTCCCTCCTCCAAGTATCAATCATCTCCCACACACCTCAAGTGAGGAAACCTGATCTCACCCATGCCTAAACCAACCATTCCACACCTCTAAAGTCTCTTTCTGTCCTTAGACCCACGTTGATTGGACTCCAAACTCTGTCCATGCCTTGCCAACCACCCGAATACCAGCATCTCATTCCACCTCTCCCCTAAGACAGACCCAAAAAACTACATTCCTCACCAGACATTTCCTAACCGCTCACAAAACCACATCCTGATCTTAACGGCTGCTCTCATCCCAAACCCACTGCCCAACCATCTTTCCCAAAACCAAAGACCGCTCCGAGAGTAAGCCCTTCCAGGGAAACAGAAAGTGGCCCAAGAAACTTTAGCGACACTGTGAACCCCATCCAAAGGTCATACCTCTCTAGACAATCTGGGGATCTAACTCTTCGCACACCCACCTTCCAGCCAAACGCTACCAATTGCCCTGCACAAAGGCCCAACCAGCCTTTACATACACAGCTACTGGAGACCCTGGCACCACCTCTTCTTCCAGGCTCTCTCCCCTTAACCCTCCATTCATGCCCCGCCATCTCCCTCTCTCTCTTGCTCTCTCTCTCTCTCTCTCTCACACACACACACACACACACACACACACACACACCCCAAATACAAAACCAACACATTAGCCACGATACAGTTTTCATCACTACCACACATACAAGGACAATCCTTAAAGGCAAAAAACCACAAATGATCCCAAACCACCCCCAAAATGAAATAACAAAATCCACAACTCAAATGATGCTTTCATCCTCTTCAACCTTTGGTGCAAGCCTGCTGCAAGGTCCAATCCAGTTCTCTGAAGGACACCAAGTGTCATGGACGGCCCAGCAAGAGACAAGCCCCCAAGATCCCTAGAACTGAGACCGAGGCAGCAGGGATCCCAAACCCTCCAATGGAAATCTTGTAACTTTCCAAAAGGTCTCCGTCATCCTCCCAGCTCTCCGAACTCTCCTGACATCACCCACTCATGACGTCGACCTCGCCGGCACCGTTGCAAAACATCGCCACCACGGCAATGACAAAACTACGCTCTTGGCTCCTAAAGGATCGCAACTCCTTACTTGACCCTGGTAAACCACTCTCCATCACATATGACTTTAGATACCACAGAAAGTGGGACTAAAAGCACAGAGGACAAAGATTCTACCATGGGGAACCGTGAAAACCCAACCTCTAGATGTCCTGGATGAGCCTCACTGGCCTGAGAGAAATGTAAACAGAAGACAGCGACTTGAGGCCAGGCCGAATACAGGCTCCTCACCTGCAGGGAAACGGTCAAGTTCATCCTCGGGCTCAGAGCCCTGCCTAGATCACTCCACTTCCTGAAAACCACCATGGAACCCATCAGAGGATACCACGAAGGCCACCCAGAAAAAACAACAACAACAAGGAAAGGCAAGCCATTCCACTTCTCTCCAGGACCCACTCCTCACCACCACCAAAAAAGGCACCCTAGAGGGAAAACGCACAGGCCTACGCCGACCGACATCCAAACTTCTCCATGGCCCGTTCCCGCTCCCGGGACACTGGCCCAGACACTGACTGAAAAAGGCCGGATCTCCGACTACGTGACTTCTACGGGCCCGCGACACACACAACCACGGGCTGACCACCCACGCCGGGACCCGAACCTAGATCCGTTTCCATCTTCGCTACCTAAACTACAGTGAGAAGCGACAAACTCCAAAAACTCGTGAACGGACACCCGGGCCTCGACGCCACACTCCTTTCCCATACAGCTAGAAACCACCGGTTTTTAGACCCTTCGGGCCTCAGACCCTCCGATCCATCCATCCTGGACCGGAGCCCTTCGCTCCACAGACACCCCGTCACCACCTGTCTGAATTCTTTACTTCACCAAAGGATCTACTCTCCACGACACTTTCCTTCCCCCAGAAGGATCAAGCCTAGAGAGCTGGGAGACCTCCCCCATCAAACAACCCACACTTCCCAGTACGACTACCTCGGGGGTGCCGACAGCCCTTCCAAAGTGGCCCCGTCACCCTCTGGCCCAGTCGCTCCCTGACCCGCATCGGGGCGCTCCCCGACCGACACCTCCCACTTTGTCCTAACCTGTCACAGCTTCAGAGGAGGACCTGCTAGACCCTGACCTACCCTTCACTACCACCATGTGACTCTTTGGCCCAAACCGGTTAGACAACCCAAGAGTCATGGCAAAGGAAAGCAAAGAGGTCCATAGAGACTCTGGAGACGGGACTGTGAACACCCAGACTGGAGACCCTTCTAGATATTTTTAAGATCCACCATCAGACCACACAGAACCAGAGTCCGGCCCAGAATTCGGACCAACCTTGCCGGGGACTCCTCAGTTGAGCACAGTGGACTCTCCCCTCCACCAAATTCTCTCTCCCCCAAACCAGATAACCCAAACCCATTCTTCACCCCCCCCCCCCCCCACACACACTCTCTCACATACAGAGAAAATCATCATGTAACCCCCAACCACTTGTCTAAAGTGCACTTTCTTTGACAGCGGCCCCACCTACATCCTCCAAAACAAAAGGGAGCCCAGGAGACCGATCCTGCCTCCGCATCATCGAGGGATGGGCCGTGACCCAGGTGATTCTTTGGGCCTCTGCACCCTCTTTCCTACCATGAGACCAAGTCCTAAAGGGTCCACCCAGGGACAGGTACGTTGAGAGTGTAGAGGGCCCCGGGACACCCCGTCACATCCCAACCCCCACCTCCTCCCCGACATCCAAAAAAACTCATCTCTGCAGGGAAAAATTCCTTTCCTTTTCTAGAGGCCTCGTGGACCTTTCGATGAAAATAGGTACCAGAAACTTTTTCCCAACCCCGCAGGAGAATGAGATTTCTCCATTCGCTCTAGATGATGGTAAAACGGCTCCCTGCCCCAAGTCAAAAGAATCCCCCAAACGCAGGGAATTCCTCCTACTCTATATTCCATACTCACTCGGGACCCACAACTCTATGCGAGACCGAAGGCGTCTCCGTGACCGATCAAGAGGAAACCACGCCGCCAGGCCGCCGAGACGGTCAGACCGGCCATGCTGAACAGGAAGGGTGGGGAAGACTCCATACGCCCGTTGGTTCCTTGTATCTGAGGAGGAAAGCCTAGAGAAAATCGCTTGCCGACCAGGAGATGCCCCAAGCTTCCTTAAGTCTCCCTTTCCACCACCGGAGCCCCTGGCCCGAGGCCACGGAGCTGACCGAAATCCCAAAAGGATCCCCGACACTGAAAGAAACACCACGGGACACGCAGACCCCTCCAAATCCCTGTAGGAGACCATCCTCCACCTCACCTCGATCCACCCGGGATACAAAAACAACCCAAAGACCTCCCCGCACACAACCGAGGGCCATCTTCCTCACCACTCCAGGTCCGCGGAACCCAAAGATGGAACACCTGAAGGCAGACCCCACCCATTCAGGACCAAAACTGACTGAACATTCACAAGGACAGTCCTACCACGCCCTGGCTGCAAACTGGATCCACGGCAGCACGCTACTCCGACCCAGGAGGTGGACGGGATGATACCAGAGAGGAAACAAGGATTCACAGGCACACAGGCATACAAACACCCACACACAGTTTCTCTTCCTGAGGATTCTGCTGCTCTCCCTCAGGTCACAAACATACACCACTTTTCTTGGAAACTCTCCCTTCTTGGGGAGTCAGCCAGGGTCCTCCAAACCACCTCCCTCCCCCCCCCCCCGCATAACTGGACTGACTACAATCCATCCTAGACTTCCTCTCTAAGCCTCTCAACAATATCTTTCCTTACCCCAAATAGCCCTGTGCAAAGCCAGGGCTGCCCACTACACAAGACACCCTACCAGGCTGGAGACAGACCATCTCCTTTTCCTATCTCCAGCTGACAGGTTCAAACCTCCTCACTCAAAAGGTCGCTCTGAGCAATCGAGGCACACGACTTCTCATTCCATCTCTCGCTCGGGACATCCAGCTCACGCGCCGCTCCTCGGGATGCATTTTCCCTTGAGAACGACGAGACCGTGATCTCCCCCATCCCTCTCCGGGCAACGCGCCACCAACCTATCTCACTACCGGGAGCCACCGGGACAGAGAAAAATCCCTTTCTGGGAGACAGAGGAAAGACGGTATGACTCTAAAACGGGACCTGGAACACACAGCAGAAACCCTGCTAAAGAGTTCAAAGTCCCTGGTCCCCTCAGATCCACCACCCGGCTGCACGGGACCCGGTCCCGACTCAGAGACCCAGTCTAAACTTTCCAGGAACAGATGCTAGGGACAACCAACCACCTCCTCTTCTTCCCTACTCCCTCCCACGAGGCCGCTCACACTCACTCCCTCAAGGCAGTCTCTCTCTCACACACACACACACACACACCCAATTTTACATTCCAACACCTATCCTTGAAGTTCATTTCCGAGGCCTGGGCCCCCGAACTCTACCGAGGGGTCTCCACTCTGGCTGCTACGAGTCCCATCTTCACAGTCACCGTGTCCATCCAGGGTCTCCCTAGAAAGGGTTCCTTGGATGACGGACATGAAAAAAGGCTCCCGTGCCAAGTGACGAAGGCCAAAGCTGCTGCAGGCACCCCGCGCTATACCGGGAACCTGGGGCTGGTTAGCGAGGCTTTCCAGCCGAGGCTCAATTCACCTTTTCTAAACGCTTCAGAGAGTACTCTCCACACTGTTGTCACTGCCTAAATATCATTCACTGGAAGAAAGCCCCAAAGCCCATACTTCTGGACTCTCCAGAACATCGGGAAGAAAGCATCACACTTATTCCCTACTTCTGAACGACAAGGTCTTGACATCGACAGGCCCTTATTTCACGGTTGGGGGTGGGGGGTCTCGAGTCAAGACCCCACAGGGACGATCGGGCAGCGTGTGTGACCTAGAGATGCTGGGAAATGCATTCCGCACAGGACTCCGCCCGGAGGGGAAAGCCCAATGACTCCGACAGAGAGACAGAGGGAATTTCTTCTCACCAGCCGTGATCCGGTCGGACGATGCCACTAGGAGTGGAGAGGGAAAAGGGCACCACGAACAAAGCCAGATGAATCTGGGGACTTGACATACAACCATATACATACACACATTCTCCTTCTCTCCCTCTCTCGGGGACTGGCAATTTAACAATTGACCGTGTCCACCCCCTCCCCTGGAAACAATCCCTGACAGAAAAGCAGAGACCGCCATCTTGAGAACCAGCTAATGCTTAAGACTATGCCAGGAGAAAATTGGACACTAGATTCCACCCTACTCCTTCATTGGACCCTTTTCTCCCCACAAAAAATCCCTATCTCTAGTTTGGAAAATAGATGGCTGCTTGTCCCAAGGCCAAGAAGGCTCCCCATTTCCATTTACATGCCAGTCCAAGTCACGAAGTAGGCCTCAGTGTACAAGGCTCCATACTGGACACTACAATCTCCATGAAACTCATGCCCTACAAATGACTCCATCCCTCACCACTGACATCCATACCTCACACTCAAGTCCCCAGGATTCCTTGCCTAAAAAGATAACCCAGGAAACCAAAACTCTGCCTGTCTTGCTCCTCCACAAAACATTTCCCTGGTCTCTTCCCTGGAAGCCACTGTCAAACCCAGAAAATAATCCCTTCAAAGGAGACCGAGGATGGACAGAGTGACCCTGGAGACAGGACTGTGAGCACCCAGAGCTGAGACCTTTCTATAGAATTAAGGGCCTAGGGTCTCCTCAGACCCACAGGCAAGCCAAACAAAACCAAATTCTCTACCCAGAGCCCCAGCCCCCAGATCCAGGACCGGATTCTGATTCGACGGTGGCCTCCTCGGCCTCCACGCTCTCTCCCGGAACCCGACTCAACCTCACCCCCTCAAAATGCTCACACACACAGATTCACAAACCCCAACACCTTCCCTTGGATTCAGTATTTCTCCCCACCACATGGGGGTTATCCTCAGAGCCAGGGAAACTCCAAGTGACCTGTGTATAGCATCAACGTTGGCACTATACAGGCCCACACTGAGTCTATCGCTTCAGGTTCTTCGCCCTGCTGGCAAAAATGATGGTGGGTCAAAAAGCATGACCCAAATGATAGCTAAGATTTGAAGATGGTCCCCGAATAGAGTGGGGAAGACCTCCCCTCCTACCTAGGCCAAACAAAGAAACTAAACAGAGTCTTTGGCAGAAAAATTGTGTTTGTTCCAGACCAGACAGACCAGAAAATCTCAACATGCCTCTCTGGTCATCTTTAGAGAGGAGCAAAAATGTGACTTGATTATTTTTGTTTTTTAAAAGTGGACCTCCCGATGAACCAGGTAAGGCCCCGCCTCCTACTTCAACGGATACATCAAACTACACAAACTACTTCGTGTTGTCCCATGGGAGTTCCCGATCCACTCCACGCATCAACGTGCCTCTCTCTCGTCTTCCTCCGGAGAAGAGGAAGCGACAAAAAGTTTACACAAACAATATTGATTGGTTCATCTCATGAGAGATGCTGATTTTTGTCCATGGTTCCTGAAAAATCTACAAACAGAGCAACTACAGGACCTTCCAGGGACCAGAAGATTGGAAAGTTTGTTCAGGACTCACTCAGACCCTAATGACCTTATTAAGCAGGGGCAGGGATCTTCACGATCATCAAAGATGGAGGGGCACAAAGATCCTGGCTCTCCTCAGACCCACAGGCAAGCCCAACAGAACACTTTGAACAGATGGGCAACCCAATATACTTGATACTCCATGAGTTCAAAGAAACCTTGATTCTGATGACCAGTGCAGAGTATTGTGACTCCTCTCCTACCATGAGATCTTTTGAAGTGATCCAAAGCTCCAGATTCCTCCAAACAGTCTTCTGTGACATGACCATGGTAGTGGAGAGGAGCTGAGGGTGCTCTAGGCTAGCTTAAACTAAAAGGGAAAAAAAAATATATTTTTTCAAACCATCCAGTTTTTCTACAATTCACCTGACTCCATCACCCCCAAATCAACTTCTTAATGCAAACACAGGCAAGGACAACCCAACCCACCCGACCTTCTCTATCATTCCCTTCCGCAGCCACCGGATCACCTCACACCCAATCCCAGTAAGGCCTGCCTTCTCTCCTGGGCATAGGCTGACCAACAGGGGTGGGGGAAAAAACCCACTACACACCTCCCCATCCCAGGTTTTTACTCAACCTCCTTAAAATTCTGCTAGGCCACTATGGGAATCCACATGAATCTGGCGTCTTGACACCCAGACTGACACAGACACTCTCTCATTCTCCTTTGCTCGCTCCCTTGGTGATTTGCAGTTTAACTGTTGACCGTGTCCTTCCGCTCCCCTGGAAACAACTCCGGCCAGATCAAAAAAACTCCCAACCCTTGGGAGCAACTCACGGTCCAAACAATACAAAGGAAAACACTGGACACTAGGCTCGATCCTACTCCTTCACTCGACCGATCTCTCCCCACAAAAATCCCCATCCCAGGTTTCTGCGGTAGATGACGACTTTCCCCCGAGGCCAAGGAGATCCCACATTTTGGGATAGAGGGCGGTCCGATTCGAAGACTGAACCTCAGAGTGCGAGGCTCCCAACTTGATGCTAGACTCTGTGAAACTCACTCCCTGCAACTCAGTCCATCGCTCAACCCTGTCATCCATCTCACACTAAAATTCCCAGAATTCTTCTTCTGAAATGATGCCAAAGAAAACCAGGAACCTGCCTGTCTTGCTCCTCACCAAAACACTTCCCTGGTCTCTTCCCTGGAAGCCACTGTCAGACCCAGAAAAAAGTCCCTTCACAGGAGACTGAAGATGGACAGAGTGACTCTAGAGACAGGACTGTGAGCACCCAGAGCTGAGACCCTTCTATAGAATTAAGGGCCCTGGGTCTCCTCAGACCCACAGGCAAGCCAAACAGAACCAATTCTCTGCCCAGAGCCCCGGCCCCCAGATCCAGAACGACATTCTGACTCGACTGTGGCCTCCTGGTTCTCTCCCCAAACCCAATTCTACCTCACCCCCTTCAAAATGCTCTCTCTCTCTCTCTCTCACACACACACACAAAATCCAACACCTTCCCTTGGCTTCTGTTTTTCTTCCCGTCACAGGTTCATGACCCTCGGAGCCAGGAAGCCTCCAAATGGTCTGTGTATATCGTCAACGTTGCCGAGAGATAGGCCCACACCGAGTTGATCATTGCACGTTCATCCAGATTCCTCCCGGCTAGTATTTCTTCACAGGACCGTGGGAGTGAAGAAAAGCTGATGGGGCTCTGGGCTGGCTGAAAAGGAAATGCAAAAAATATCAAATTGTCCAACCATTCACTTTTTCCTACAGCACACCTGATTCTACCACCCCCAAGTCAACTGCTCGGTGCAAACATGGGCAAGGACAGTCAAAAACACCCTAGCTTCTCTATTCTTGCCTCCCTGGCCAGTGGATCGCCTCACGCCCAGGCACAAGAAGGTCTGCATCCAAACTATAAAACCTCTCCTGGGCATAGGCTCACCCAGAAAGATGGGAGAAAAGCCCACTACACTCCTCTCCCCACCCCAGGTTTCTACTCAACCTACTTAAAGTCTGGGAGACCCCTATAGGAATCCAGATGAATCTGGGGTCTTGACATTCAGACCTATAGATACACACTCTCTCATTCTCCTTCTCTCCCTCTCTCAGGGACTTACAGTTTAACTGTTAACCGTGTCCACCCGCTCCCCTGGAAACAAACCCTGACAGAGAAGCAAACACCGCCATCTTTAGGAGCAACTAATGCTCAAGGCAATACCCAGGAGAAAACTTGTCCCTACACTCCACCCTACTCCTTCACTTGACCCCTCCCTCCCCAGAGAAATCCCTACTGCTAGTTTTGGGGGTATCTGGCTGCTTGCCCCAAGACCAAAAAGATACCCCACATTTCCCTATAGAGGACAGTCCTAGTCAAGTACTGAGTCTCACTGTACAAGGCTCTCTACTGAAATCTCCATGAAACTCATGCCCTGCAAATTACTCCATCCCTTACCACTGACATCCATATCTCACACTCAAATCCCCAGGATTCCTTGTCTAAAAAGATGACCCAGGAAACCAGAAACCTACCTGTCTTGCTCCTCACCAAAACACTTCCCTGGTCTCTTCCCTGCAAGCAACTGTCAGATCCAGAAAAAAGTCCCTTCAAAGGAGACTGAGGATGGACAGAGTGACTCTGAAGACAGGACTATGAGCACCCAGAGCTGAGACCCTTCTATATAATTAAGGGCTCTGGATCTCCTCAGACCCACAGGCAAGCCAAACAGAACCAATTCCCTGCACAGAGCCCCGGTCCCCAGATCCAGAATGACATTCTTACTCAACAGTGGCCTCCTGGTTCTCTCCCCAAACCCAGGTCTACCTCACCCCTTTCTAAATGTTCTCTCTCTCTCATACACACACACACACACACAAAAATAAATGAAATAAAGTTTTTCACAAAGCCCAACACCTTCCCTTGGTTTCTGTTTCTCTTCCCGTCACATGTTCGTGATCGTCAGAGCCAGGGAGCCTCCAAGGGATCTGTGTCTATTGTCAACATTGACACGGGATCGGCCCACACCAAGCCGATCATTTCAGATTCTTCCAGATTCCTCCCAGCACTCTTATTCATAGGACGATGGGAATGAAGAAGAGTTGCTGGGGCTCTGGGCTAGCTGAAAAGGAAATGCAAAAAAAAAAAAATTTAAAAAAACCCAACCATTTAGTTTTTCCTACTGGACACCTGATTCTACCACCCCCAATCACTTGCTTGGTGCAACACAGGCAAGGACAACCAAAAACCCCCTAGCTTCTCTATTCTTCCCTCCCCGGACACTGGATCACCTCACACCTAGGCCCAAGAAGGCCTGCATCCAAACTTCAAGACATCTCCTGGGCAGAGGCTGACCCAAAAGGGGTCAGGGAAAAACCCACTACACCCCTCCCTGCCCCTGGTTTCTACTCAACCTACTTAAAATTCTGCTGACCACTACGGGAATCCAGATCCATCTGGGGTCTTGGCATACAGACATGCACATGCACACTCTCTCTTTTGCCTTCTCTCCCTCTCTCTTTCTTTCCATTTAAACTTATGACTGTTTCCTCCCACTGCCCTACAAACAACCCCTTCCAAATCAGCAAAGATCCAACCTTTGGGACCTACTCATGGTCAAAAAGCCCAGAATAAGACTGGACACCAGACTTGACTCCACTCCTTTACATGTCTCCTCTCTCCCCACAAACATCCCCAACACAGGTCTCTGCGGTAGAGGACGGCTTTCCCCTGAGGCCAAGGAGATCCCACATTTCTGGATAGAGGGCAGACCGAGTTGGGTACTAGGCCTCATGGTGCGAAACTCCCAACTTGACACTAGACTCTCCGTGAAACTCATACCCTGCAGAGTATTCCATCCCTCTCCACTGATATCCATATCTCACACTCACATCCCCAGAATTCCTTGTCTGAAAAGATGATCGATGAAACCAGGAACCTGCCTTTCTCCTCACCAAACACTTCCCTGGTCTCTTCCCTGGAAGCCACTGTCATACCCAGAAAAATTTCCCTTCAAAAGAGACTGAGGATGGACAGAGTGACCCTGGAGACAGGACTGTGA
This sequence comes from Ornithorhynchus anatinus, assembly GCF_004115215.2. Lineage (NCBI taxonomy): Eukaryota > Metazoa > Chordata > Mammalia > Monotremata > Ornithorhynchidae > Ornithorhynchus > Ornithorhynchus anatinus. The sequence goes on from NC_041749.1 coordinate 56,203,756, forward strand.
GCACCCAGAGCTGAGACCCTTCTATAGAATTAAGGGCCCAGGGTCTCCTCAGACCCACAGGCAAGCCAAACAGAACCAATTCTCTGCCCAGAGCCCCGGCTCCCAGATCCAGGACCAGAATCTGACTCGACAGTGGCCTCCTCGACCTTTACGTTCTCTCCCGGAACCCAACTTAACCTCAACCATCAAAATGCTCTCTGACACACACACACACAAAATTTCACAAAGCCCAACACCTTCCCTTCAATTCTGTTTTTCTTGCCGTAACATGTTCCGAATCCTCAAAGTGATCTGTGTACGTCGACACCATTGGCATGAGATGGGCCCACACCAAGTTGAGGGTTTCTGGTTCTTCCCCCTATTAGCAAAAATGACAGTGGGACAAAAAGGATGACCCAAATGACAGCTAAGGTTTTAAGATGATCTTCGGACAGATTGTGAAATGCCTCACCTCCTAGCTAGGCCAATCAAACAAAACTACACAGAGTACATGGCAGAAAAGTTGTGTTCATTCCAGACCCACCACACACCTCAACTTGGCCCTTGGGTCGTTCTTTAGAGAGGAGGAAAAACCTGCAATCTATTCTCAAGGAGAAGGTGATCTCCCTCAATACACCCTGACTCATCCGGACACAGACCCAATGGAGGACCTTCCAGGATCTACAGAGGATACAATAGTAGTGCTAGGATGAATTCAAGCTGCCAATGAGGGTGTCATGCACAGTCCATCGTCTCCACGGTATGTCGGGAGAAAGGATTCCTAACTGAAGAGGACTGGTGGAAAAACAAACAAACAATGAAGCCCAGAAGGATTCCATGATTAAATGGAATCCTTGTTTCTAAGTACAAGAGATAGCTAGCATTCCTTCTCACCTGGCAGGAGATTCTTCTAGGTTTTCCTCATTCCTGGATTCCCCCCAGCGGTGGCCTGCGATACAATATGATGAGTCTAGAAGACGGTGGTCTTGGGGGAGGGGAAGAAAAACAAATAAAAGAAAAGGCAAGCCATTCAATTTCTCTAAAGGAGGACAGACCTCCACCAGCACCAAGTCAACCTCTTGTTGAAAAACACAAATATTCACCCCCACAGCCACCCTAGCTTCCTCACTTATCTCCCCCTGCCAGAGAGCACCACACACCCAGGCCAAAGAAAGCCTCAGTGCCAAGAACAAGTGCTCTCCAAGCCAAATACTGGATTCACAGGGGTGGGGGAAAATCTGCACTACTCATCACCCTACCTGATTTCTAGAAAGCTAATTGGAAAAATCAGGTAGGCCAATAAAGGAACCCAGATCTATCTGGAACGGTTGAGACAGACAGACATTCTCCCTCCCCACCTCCACCCACCACACACGCTCACCCTCTCCACTCTCATGTTCTGTTTACAGCGCCTTCCAATACCCCTGATAGGGAAAGATACATTCTTGGGGACCCACAGAGGGTAAAGGCACTTCCTAAAAAAACATTGTACACTACACTCCCCGCAACTGCTTGACTTGACCCCTTTTTCCCCAGAGGAATCCGTACTCCAAAATTTCAGGTGTGGAGGGTTGCTTTCCCTGAAGACAAGGGCACACCACCTCTCTTTACATAGGACACTCCAGCTCCACTACTGTTCATCGGTCGTTCTTTACCTTCATTCTCTACTGGATGCCTCATGGAACTGACTCCCAACAACTCTTCTGTCCTTCAGCATGGACAGCCATCTCCCATTCAAGGCCACACATTCCTTTTTCTCCAAATAGGATCCAGGACACCAGAAACCTCCCTGCCTCTCTCCTCACCCAACACTACCCTGTTCTCTTCCATGGAGGCAACTGTCCGACCCAGAAGAGTCCCTTCAAAGGAGACGGGGTCTGTACAGACTGATTCTGCAGGCGGAACTGGGAGCAGCCAGAGCTGAGACCCGTCTATAGAATTAAGGGCCCTGAGTCTCCTCATACCCACGCTCCAGCCCAACAGAATCACGGTCCCGCACGGAGCCCCAGACCCCTTTCCCAGGAGCACCTTGCCCGTCGACGGTACCCGATACGGCCTCAATGCCCTCACCCCCAACGCGACTCAACCTAACCCACTCTCCTCTCCCCAATGGACACACACGCTCACAGACACGTTTTTCTGAAAGCCAAACACCTTCCCTCGGATCCGGTCACTCTCGTGGCTGCACTGTCACCCTCATCACCGTGCGGACCCCGGGACACCTGGATGTTTCATCACAGTTGGCCAGCGACGAGCCGTGACCTGGTTGAAATTTTCCGCTTTCTTCCCCCTGTGGGTACAAAACATACCAGATCCAAATAACGATCCCCTGAAATTTTAAGAGGGGACCATCCCCCCACCCCCATTGGACCATGTGAGGCCCCGCCTCCTACTACGGGCTAATAGATCAAAACTACACAAACCTCTTTGTTTGCTCCTATGGTAGTTCCCGATCCACCTCACGCCTCAACGTGCCTCTCTCGTCTTCCTCTGAAGATGGGCAAACGACAAAATATAAAAAAAATTTTATCTGTCCATCTATTAAGAGAGGCTGGTTTTTGTCCATGGCTCCTGAAAAACCTGAAAACGCAGCAACTACGGGACCTTCTAGGGACCAGGAAATTGGAGGGTTTGTTCACTACTCACTCACAGGCTAAGGACTGTATTAAGCATGGGCATCGATCTTCATGATCATCCAAGATGGAGGGGCACGAGGAATTTCAAGCCATTGGGAACACTTGGAACAGACCATCGAGCCGATAAGCCTGACAATCTATACGTTCAAGGATTCCTTGTTTCTGATGACAAAAGCAAACTGTTAATCTTCCTCACCTGCGATAACATTTTAGAAGTGATCCGAGGCCCCAGATTCCTCCCAAGAGTATTTTTCATAGGACCATGGAATTGCAGAAGAGCTGAGGGTGCTCTAGGCTAGCTGAAAAGGAAATGGGAAAAAAAAAGGCCATTCCATTTTTCCCACAGCACACCTGCTTCCACCGCCCCCCTAAAATCCACCTCTTGTGGCAAACACAAGCAAGGACAACCCAACACAACCTCCATTTTTCCATCCCCATGCCACTACATCCCCTCACACTCCTACCCAAGAAGGCCTGCATCCAAACAACAGGACCTCTCCCAGCCAACTGGTGACTTAACAGGGGTGGGAGGAAAAATCTGCAACACTCTTCTCCATCCCTGTTTTCTAGTCAACCCACAGAACTATCTGCTGGCCATTACAGGAATCCAGAACCACATGGGGGCCTGACACACACATACACAGACCTACACACTCTCTCTCTCTCACTCTCATTCTCCTTATCTCCCTGTCTCTCTTTCTTTCCATGCAAACTGTGGACCATGTCCTCCCACTCCACTGCAAACAACCCCTGACAGAGAAGCAGACATCCAATCTTGGGGACCAGCTCATGGTCAAGGTAATGCCCAGGAAAAAACTGGACTCTACACTCGACCCTATTTCTTCCCTTGACCCCTCTCTCCCCAGAGAAATCCCTATCGCTACTTTCTTGGGGGTACGGCAGGTTTTCCCGAGGCCAAGGTACCCACATTTCCATTGCTCGGGCTATCCTAGTCAAGTACTAGGCCTCAGTGCACAATGCTCCATATGAAACACTAGAATCTCCATTAAACTCATGCCCTGAAAATTGCTCCATCCCTCACCACTGACATGCATATCTCATACTCTAGTCCCCAGGATTCCTTTTCGGAAAAGATCACAAAGGAAAACAAAAACCTGCCTGTCTTGCTCCTCACCAAACACTTCACTGGTCTCTTCCCTGGAAGCGACTGTCAGACCCAGAATAAAGTCCCTTCAAAGGAGACCGAGGATGGACAGAGTGACCCTGGAGACAGGACTGTGAGCACCCAGAGTTGAGACCCTTCTATAGAATTAAGGGCCCAGGGTCTCCTCAGACCCACAGGCAAGCCAAACAGAACCAGTTCTCTGCCGAGAGCCCCGACCCCCATATCCAGGACAACTTTCTGACTCAACAGTGGCCTCTTTGGCCTCCACGCTCTCTCCCAGAACCCAACTCAACCTCACCCCCTCTAAATGCTCTCTCTCTCTCTCTCTCTCTCACACACACACACACACACACACAGCCCAACACCTTCCCTTCCCTTGGATTCTGTTTTTCTCCCCATCACATGTAGTTGATCCTCGCAGCCAGGGAGCCTCCAATTGGTCTCTGTACATCATCGACGTTGGCATGAGATGGGACCACACCGAAACGAACGTTTTACATTTTTTCCCCCATATTGGGGAAAAAAAATGGTGGATCAAAAAAGCATAGCCCTAATGACAGTTAAGGTTTCAGGCTGGTCCCCGGATACACTAGTTAATGCCTCGCCTCCTAGCTAGGCCAATAAAAGAAACTACACAGAGTACCGGCAGAAAGGGTGTCTTTGTTCCCGACCAACGGCACACCTCAACGTGGCTCTCTGGTCTTTCTTTGGAGAGGAGGAGAAACACAGAATTCTATTCCTGAGGAGGTGAACTTTCTCAATATACCCTTACAGTTCTGGGAATGGAGCCAATGCGGGACCTTCCAGAATGTACAGAGAAAATACGACAGTCATCCTAGGATGAATTCTAGACTAACTGCAAATGGAGGGGGTTGCGCACAGTCCGTCGTCTCCACGCCACATCAGGAAAAGTGTTTCCTAACTGAATTAAGATGGTGAAAAAAGTTTGGAAAGACAATGAAGCCCAGAAGCCTGGTTTCAAAGTGTAAGAGAAAACTGACATTCCTTCTCACCTGCCATGACATTCCTTGAAGTTTTCTTCGTTTTGGGATTTCCCCCTGCGGTGCCCTGCGATACCAAATGAGGAGCAGAGGACGGTGGTCGGGGTGGGGGGGGATGAAAAACAAAAGGGGAAAAAAGGCAAGCTGTTCAGTTTCTCTAAATGAGACAGGTTTCTACCCAGCACCACATTAACCACTTCTTAAAAATACACAGATTTGAACCCACAGACACCCTAGCTTCCTCACTTAGTTCCCCCTGCCACAGAGCACCACAAACCCATGCTAAACAAAGCCTCGATGCAAAGGACAAGAGTTCTCCAAGGCAAATACCGCATCAACAGGGAAAGGGGAAAAATCGGCATTTCTAGGAATCTTACTTGAAAAAAAATCAGGTAGGCCGATAAAGGAATCCAGATCTATCTGGAGTGGTGAGACAGATGGCCAGACAGACAGACACACACACTCCCTGATTCTCCTTATCTCCCACTCTCTCTTTCTTTCCATTTCAACTGTGGACCATGTCCTCCCACTCTGCTGCAAACAACCCCTGACAGAAAAGCAGACATCCAATCTTGGGGACCAGCTCATGGTCAAGGCAATGCCCAGGAGAAGACTGGACACTCGACCCTACTTCTTCACGTGACCCCTCTCTCCCCAGAGAAATCCCTATCGCTACTTTCTTGGGGGTATGGCAGGTTTCCCCAAAGCCAAAGTACCCACATTTCCATAGTTTGGGTAGTCCTAGTCAATTACTAGGCCTCAGTGCACAATGCTCCATACTAGACACTAGAATCTCCAAGAAACTCATGCCCTGAAAATTGCTTCCTCACCAGTGACCTCCATATCTCACACTCCAGTCCCCAGGATTCCTTCTCTGAAGAGAGATCACAAAGGAAACCAGAAACATGCCTGTGCTGCTCCTCACCAAAACTTCCCTGCTCTCTTTCCTGGAAGCGACTGTCAGACCCAAAATAAAGTCCCTTCAAAGGAGACTGAGGATGGACAGAGTGACTCTGGAGACAGGACTGTGAGCACCCAGAGTTGAGACCCTTCTATAGAATTAAGGGTCCAGGGTCTCCTCAGACCCACAGTCAAGCCAAACAGAACCAGTTCTCTGCCCAGAGCCCCAGCCCCCAGATCCAGGACAACGTTCTGACTCAACAGTGGCCTCCTCGTTCTCTCCCAGAACCCAACTCAAACTTACCCCCTCAAAATGCTCTCTCTCTCTCTCACACACACACACACACAAACACATTTTTCTGAAAACCCAACACCTTCCCTTGGCCTCAGTTGCTCTTATGGCCACAGAGTCACCCTCCTCATCACCGTGCGGGTCCCAGGTGATCTGGAAGTTGCGCCATGGTTGATCAGAGTTGAGCCACGCCCGACTCAGTTTTTTCCACTTCCCCCTGTTCGTACAAAACATGCCGAGTCCAAATAACAATCCGCTGAATGCCACCTGAATTTTATAAGGGGACATCCGATGGACCAGCTAAGGCCCCGCCTCCTTTGACCAATAAATCAAACTACCCAAACTACTTTTTGTTGCGACGTGGGAGTTCCCTATCCACCTCATGCCTCAACGTGCCTCTTGTCTTCCACCGGAGAGGAGGAAGCAACAAAATTTTTAAAAAAATTAAAAAAAAGATTCACACACAATAAAATTGATTTGTTCATCCCGTAATAAAGACTGATTTTCATCCCTTGCTCCTGAAAAATCTGCAAATGGAGCAACTACAGGACCTTCCAGGACCCAGAAAATTGGAGGGTTGTTGAGGGCTCACTCAAAGGCTAATCACTGTATTCAGCACAGGCAGTGATCTTCACGATCAGAGATGGAGGGGCATGAGGAGTTTCAAACCACGGTGAACACCTGGAACAGACCATCAACCCAAATCAAACATGAGAATCCATAAGTTCAAGGAATCCTTGTTTCTGATGACAAAAGCAAACTGTTATTCCTCCTCACCTTCCATGACATTTTTCAAGTGATCCTAGGTTCCAGATTCCAACCCAACAGTATATTCTTCATAGGACCATGGGAGTGGAGAAGAGCTACTGGCGCTCTGAACTAGCTGAAAAGGAAATGGAAAAAAAAATTGACAAACCATTCCATTTTTCCTACAGCAGACCTGCTTCCACCTCCCTTAAAAATCCAGCTCTGGTGGCAAACCCAGTCAAGGACAACCCAAGACACCAGAGCTTCCCCATTCTTCCCTGCCCATGACACTGGATCCCCTCACACCCAGTCCCAAGAAAGACTGCATCCAAACAAGACCTCTCCCGACCAAATACTGAGCCAAGTGGGGTGGAGGGTAAATCTGCAACACTCCTCCCCATCCCTGTTTGATACTCAACCCACTCAAAAATTTGGTATACCACTACAGGAATCCAGATCCATGCGGGGGCTTCACACACACACACATACTCCCTGATTCTCCTTATCTATCTCTCTCTCTTTTCCGTTTAAACTGTGGACCGTGTCCTCCCACTTCCCTGCAAACAACCCCTGACAGCAAAGCAGACATCCAATCTTGTGACCAGCTAATAGTCAAGGCAATGCCCAGGAGAAGACTGGACACTCGACTCGACCCTACTCCTTCCCGTGACCCCTCTCTTAGAGAAATCCCTATCACCAGTTTGAGGGGTAGATGACTGCTTGCCCCAAAGCCAAAGATACCTCCCCATTTCCCTAGAGAGGAGAGTCCTAGTCCATTACTAGGCCTCAATGTACACTGCTCTATACTGGACACTACAATCTCCATGAAACTCATGCCCTGGAAATTACTCCATCCCTCCCCACTGACCTCCATATCTCACACTCAGGTCCCCAGAATTCCTTGTTTGAAAAAATAACCAAGGAAACCAGAAACCTGCCTGTCCTGCTCCTCACTAAACAAACACTTCCCTACTCTTTTCCCTGGAAGCAACTGGTCAGACCCAGATAAAAGTCCCTTCAAAGGAGACTGAGGATGGACAGATTGACCCTGGAGACAGGACTGTGAGCACCCAGAGCTGAGACCCTTCTAGAGAATTAAGGGCCCAGGGTCTCCTCAGACCCACAGTCAAGCCAAACAGAACCAGTTCTCTGCCCAGAGCCCCTGCTCCCATATCCAGGACGACATTCTGACTTGACAGTGACCTCCTCGGCTTCCATGCTGTCTCCCCCAAACCTACTGAACCTCACCCCCTCAAAATGCACACACACACACACACACATTCCAAATTCACAAAGCCCAACACCTTCCCTTGCATTCTGGTTGTCTCCCCATTGCATGTTGATCAGCCTCATAGCCAGGGAGACTTCAAGGGGTCTGCGTATTCCGTCAACGTTGGCAGAAGATGGGCCCACGCCCAGGCGATTCTTCCAGGTTCTTGCCCTTATCTGCAACAAATGATGGTAGCTCAAAAGAGATGACCCCAATGACACCTAAGGTTTGAGTACGGGACCCCTGGATGGCGGGGGAAGGCCTCACCTCCTACCTAGGTCGATAAAACAAACTGCACAGGCTGCTTGGCAGAGTGTTGTGCCGGTTCCAGATCCACTGCGAGCCTCAATGTGGCTCTCTGGGTTTTCTTTAAAGAGGAAGAAAAAACAGTATTACTGTTCCAGGGGAGAAGGTGATCTTTCTCAATACATCCTGACTCATCTGGGGACAGACCAAAGGCAGGACCATCCAGGATCTACAGAGGATACAATAGTAGTCCTAGGATGAATTCAAGACTAACTGCAAATGAGGGTGTGACACACACTCGTTTGTCTCCACGCTACGTCAGGAGAAAGGAATCCTAGCTGAAGAAGGCTGGAGGGAAAACTTCGGAAAGGCAATGAAGCCCATAAGCCTAGGATTCCATGACAGAATGGAATCCCCGTCTCTAAGGACAAGACATAACTATCATTTCTTCTCACCGGCCGTGAGATTTCTTGAAGTTCTCGTCATCTCTGGATCCCCCACAAGGGTTGGCCTGCAACATGAGATGAGGAGTGGAGAAGGTCGGATGGTGGTCTGGGCGGACTGAAAAACAAATGGGAGAAGAGGCAAACCATTCAGTTTCTCTAAAGGAGACAGGCTTCCACCAGCACCTAATCAACC